>NW_027496593.1:0-187375 GCF_021521415.1 Bidens hawaiensis | reverse complement strand
AAGAGGGACAAATCCCCTATTGACTACATACATCTCTTAATATCAGCTCGTATTATACTTGAGCTTAGCCTTATGTACTGACATATTTCAGAGCAGCGAAGAACTAAGTCAAATCATAATATTTGGTGAATATCAAGACTCAATATGTATCTCAGGTCGGAGGATACTATGATGTTCGCCTTTACTCAAATTTACTTATGACCACAAATCACAAGGATTCCATGCAGTAAAATTGAGGGCGGGTCAGTCCAATATTTATCCCATAAATATCTATGAACCTTGGTAGAAAACACTTGCTATATTCATACCTCATGAATCTCTACCAATCCAAGTTCATAATAGTCTTACCTTCACATTTGTTCCCACAAACGTGATCGACCACAGACGTTTAGAATAATTAACTTATTCACGATTTAAACATGCCAAAATGGAACATAACTCAAAATCATAATCATAAACCATAATCATATGATTGAGTCAAAATAAAAATTGTTCCGATGTCCAAATACAAAATTTTGATCAAATTCAATCACAAGAATATCGAAGTCCTAAGGCACTAGTATGACCTTCATGCTTTGGCCTTTCTAGGAGCTTTGTGAGTGGATTCGCAATGTTTTGATCAGTGTGAACTTTGTGAATACATATCTTTCCTTTTTCAACTTCATCCCTTATGTAGTTGAATCTCCGCTCAATGTGCCTTGTCTTTTGATGTGCACGGGGTTCCTTGATTTGAGCAATCGCACCCTCGTTGTCACAAAAGATTTCTAGAGGGTCCTAAATGGTACAGACTACCCCTAGATCGACCACAAACTTTCTAATCCATGCAGCTTATTGAGCTGCCAATGAGGCGGCGATGTATTCAGATTCAGTGGTGGACAACGCTACCACGTCTTGCTTGACGCTCTTACAAAAGACAGCCCCACCAATTAGAACGAAAACATATCCCGATTGTGAACGAGAATCATCTCGATCAGTTTGGAAACTCGCATCTGTGTAACCCTTTACAACGAGTTCCTTCTCACCAGAGCCATATATTAGAAACATATCCTTAGTCCTCCTAAGGTATTTCAATATGCTCTTCATCGCCATCCAATGGCTAGTTCCCGGATTTTGTTGGTATCTACTTGTCATGCACAAAGCGCATGACACATCCGGTCTAGTGCATATCATGGCATACATAATGGATTCTATAGCAGATGCATATGGGATTCCATTCATTTTGTCTTGCTCATCCTTTGAGCTTGGATATTGAGATTCAATTAATATTGTTCCTCTTTGAATAGGTACAAAACCTTTCTTAGAGTTGTCCATCTTGAACCTTTAAAAGATTTTGTCAATATATACACTTTGATTTAAACCTATCAACCGTCTTGATCTATTCCTTTAGATCCTTATTCCCAGAATATAGGCGGCTTCACCAAGATCCTTGATGGAAAAAACAACTTCCAAGCCAGGATTTTACACATTCCAAGGTTGGAATGTCATTTCTAAATAGTAGTATGTCACGACATATAATACCAAGAAGGTAATGATGCTCCCACTAGCTTTCTTATACACACAAGCTTCATCAACGTTTTTGATGAATCCAAATTTCTTAACTTCATCATCAAAACGGTGATTCCAACTTCTAGATGGTTGTTTCAATCCATAGATTGACTTCTTTAACTTGCATACTTTATTAGGATGTTTTGGATCGACAAAACCTTCGGGCTGAACCATATAGATATCTTCCTTAAGATGCCCATTTAGAAAGGTAGTTTTGACATCCATTTGACAAATCTCATAGTCATATATGTGGCTATGGCAAACAATTTCCTAATAGACCTTAGCATCGCTGCAGGCGAAAAGGTTTCATCATAATCAACCCCTTGAGTTTGAGTGAAACCTTTTGCTACAAGTCTAGCTTTATAAGTATCCACGTTTCCATGCATATCAGTTTTCTTCTTGGAAACCCACTTACTTCCAACCATTTTGGAATTAAAAGGTGGTGTAACACCAAGTCCCGTACTTGGTTGTCATGCATGGATTGCATCTCAACGTTAATGGCTTCAAGCCATTTATCACAAACAGATTGTGACATTGCATCATGGTATGTGTTGGTTCATCCGAATCTACCACATAGCATCCATCCACGAAAAATCCATATCTTTCGGGTGGAGTGCTAATTCTACCAGATTTGCGACCGTTTTGTGTGTTTTAATCAACCATTTGATCATTCTCAACAACCTCTTGTTGATTGCTAGTTTCAACCAAACGTGTATCAGCTTGTGGTTCTCGATCCTCCTCGAGTTCCACAGTTCTACAAGTTCCTTCCATAAGAAACCTTATTTCCTAGAACTCAACCTTTCGAGCAATAAACACTTTATGCTCATTTGGATTGTAGAAATAATATCCCATAGAATCTTTGGGATATCCTACAAAGATACACTTAGTGGATTGGCTTTCAAGTTTGTTTTGGGTGTTGTTCTTGACATAAGCCTCACAACCCCATACCTTTAAATATGATAACGATGGAACCCTTACATTCCATATTTCAAAAGGTGTCCTTTCCACTTTCTTGGTTGGTGCCATATTTAGAATACGAGCTGTGGAGATCAATGCAAAACCCCAAAATGATAGAGGTAATGTGCTTTTAGTCATCACAGATCTAACCACATCTAATAGAGTTAGATTCCTCCTTTCAAACACACCATTATGTTGCAGTGTTCCGGGTGGAGTAAGTTGTGAGACAATCCCACAACTCCTAAGATGATCTAGAAACACATCATTGAGGTATTCACCTCCTCTATTGGAACAAAGTACTTTGATTGTTTTATTGAGTTGATTTTGTACTTCATTCTGGAAGACTTTGAACATTTCAAAGGCTTCATCTTTGTGTCTTAACAAGAACACATACCCATAACGACTATAATCGGCGGTAAGAGTAATGAAGTATCTTTCACCATTCCTTGTCATTGTCTTAAAAGGACCACATACATCCGAATGTATGATACATAAAAAGTCTTTCGCCCTTTCATTAGTTCCACTAAAGGGTTCCTTGGTCATCTTCCCCAATAAACAAGACTCAGACTTATCAAATGAATCATCATTTGATTCCAAAAGACCATTCTTATGAAATGTATGAATGTGATCCTTGTTTATGTGCCCAAGGCGACAATGCCAAAGATAAGTGTTACTCAAATCCAATTTGAGTCTTTTGGTGCTAGATTGTACAACGAGTTCTCAATTGATGTATTATCATGAACTAATTCATAAATGCCATTAGACGGCATCGCTTTAAAATAAGAGACATCATTCATGAAAACATAAATACCATTGTTTAAAACTTTAAATCATAACCAAATATTCTTAACAAAGAAACAGGGATAATATTTCTAGTAAAACTAGGAGAATACAAAATGTTTTTCAAAATAACTTCCAAACCATTTGGAAGCTTCAAAACTTAATCTCCTCGGGCTTGGACGTCAACCTTTGCTTCATTGCCCATGAAGTGACTTATATCTCCTTTCTTGTAATAATTTCTTCTTTTGAACTCCTGCAATGAATTGCATATTTGAGTTCCACATCCGGTATCCAATACCCATGTGTTAGAAGAAATAATATTAAGATCAATATGGATCATGAAAGTTGTACCTGAGGTTTGCCCTGCATCCCTCTTAACTTTTAACTCCTTGAGATAGGTTGGACAATTTCTCATCCAATTGCCTATCTCACCAAAACCAAAGCACGGATCCTCAGTGCTAACCTTTATTTTCATTGGTTTTGGTTCCACATTTGCCTTTCCCTTGAACCTTCCTTTGACTTGCGCCTTACCACTAGCAACCTTTGCCTTGGGTTCTAGATGATGCCTCTTCTTTAAGCCTACTTCATTAATCGCAAGAACGGGTAAAACCTTTTCACCCATTCCGGCTTCGACTGTTTTGAGCATTGCGTGAAGCTCACCAATGCTCTTGTCCCATCCGTTCATGTTATAATTCATAACAAATGTCTCATACATTTTAGTTAAGCCATTAAGGATCATATCCATGGCTAACTCTTTTGAGAAGGGACAATTAAGCCGTTCAAGCCGATCAGTGTGGCTTTTCATCTTAAGTACATAAGATGAGACAAATTGGGTTTCTTCAATACGACATGCATGAAACGCTCGAACCGTTTCTAAATGTTCCACCCTAGCTTGAGTATGGAACATTTCCTTAAGCTGGTTGATCATTTCATATGCCCCATGATTCTCGAAATCCTTTTGGATCTCGAGAATCATTCTTCCCAACATGATGCAAGAAACTTGCACCGAATCCTCAGTGTATTTTAACCGATCATTGTAGGCATCCAAGTTATTAACATCAGATTCATCAGGAATAGGATCGTCCATAACATAGGATTTCTTCTCTTGCTTGAGAATTAGAACAATTCTCAATTTTCGATACCAATCCATGAAACTATTATAATTCAGACTATCCTTGTCCAGAATGGATCTTAGTGATAGATTATGCACAAGTGGGATAATAGCGTTCGGTGGGTTGTTTGCGGCCATCTATAAATTAACAAAGCTTAATTTAGTATTTTCGATATCATTAATAAATTTTAATCGTTAATACCCTTTAATGTCTGCAAGACAATTAATGATTAAAATCTAGAACCCAACGTTACATTCAAATAGTAGTTAGGTGACCTTTATCCTACTATTCAAATTAACAAGGTAGTCAACGTTTGACGATTGCAACCCTTTGCAACTTCTAGTTTTATGGGATCGGTTAAACATCATATGTTTATTTGGCATGTTTAATCCCATCAACACCTTTGTACTTCATGCTTCGGTGACCCTATTCACATGGTTTCCAAATCAAGTCGTCCTACTTACACACACGTGTGAGTTTACACATACAAGTGGTTAGGTTTCCTTTATCCCACAAGTATTTGCAAACCCACCTCAAACTCACAAGTTACCTTAACGCGTTTAGGTGACCTTCATCCCACATCAAGTTCCCAAGTGATTCGAGTGTGGTATAAAAGGATGGTGTTCAACTTGTTTTAAAAGGGAATTAAGTTTTCAAAATTTTAGATTGGAAAACTATTTATGTACCTTCCATTTGAATGCATTCAAATGTATGGTACCTTTTGCAAACCAATTTTCAAAATTCCTTTTAATAAAACCCATTTTATTATGAAATCATTAATAGTTAATAAAATGAATTTTATTACTTAATAATTTCTAAGGAATCATTTTTATGCAAGTTGTTGATTTTAATTGTTAACATGCATATCCAAATATGATAAAACAAAACATACATCACCATACAAGCATAAATATTAATCACAAGTTCAACCATAGCCACCTAAATTGGCAACACTTGTTGACCGAAACAAGTGTGTCACAAGGTCCCTCCTAAGGGACGAGCATGACACAAGGTATGTGATAGTGAACTCTCACTTGACTCCGCATCCATATGCTTCAAGTGTCCACCTCTTGTTGTGATCCTTTCTTCCTTTTTGGGCTTCCATTTGGGCTCCAACCAAAGTGGTATTGTAGTTGCATCTTCTTTTACAAAATATATCCTAATATATTTTCGGTCAAAACCGAGAACCATGTTTCAGTTAACCAAGAACTAATGGTTGAGAACCATGGTTCCCAACGAAGAGTTTTCAGCCAACCGAGAACTCGGTTTATACTGTTTTCGGCCGGACCGAAAACCTTGGTTTCCAACCAAGAGTTTTCGGCTAGACCTGAAAAATCCAGTTTTGTCCAAATGACTAATTCTTCCAGATTTACCACATGAATGTATGGTATAATCTTGAAAAACCAAGGGGCAACCAATATGCCTAAAGTTTTCGGCCAATATAGTAAAAAATACCATAAAACCCGAACACTTTAGATCCCATATTTAAAGCATGTAATCGTATAAGAGGCTCTTGATGCCACTGTTGGATTTTTACAAGATTATCAAAGTCCATATAACCCATTATATAGAGAAACGCAGCGGAAATTAGTTTTAAATCTTGTTTACCGAATACACATAAAACCAATTTTATGTTAAACCCAATCCAGGATCCAAATATGATTTACATACCATCAAAACAACCATAGGGTGTTAGATTACATACCTTTAAATTTCCAGAAATTGAAAGGGATGCTATTGAGAAAGGCGAGTCTCCAAAGGAGGAAAACCTCAAGCTAGTATACCCTTACAAACTAATCAACAGACACCAAGTTGCTAGGATTTGTACACTTGCAAATCTCATTGTTTTCCTTCATGTTATTCCTTTTCGGACGCCAAGAAAAGAGAGAGTCTTTTGTGTGTGAGAAAGAGTGTGTTTGTGGTTGTTCAAGAATAATGATCCACAAACCATTTCACATGCATGTCTTGGAAATAATACAAAAGAGGAGACAGAGAGAGGATTTGTACACTTGCAAATCTCATTGTTTTCCTTCATGTTCTTCCTTTCGGACGCCAAGTGAAGAGAGAAGAGAGAGAGTCTTTTGTGTGTGAGAGAGAGTGTGTTTGTGGTTGTTCAAGAATAATGATCCACCAATCATTTCACATGCATGTCTTGGAAATAATACAAAAGAGGAGAGAGAGAGAGGATGGGCCGGCCCCCACGGGGCTTTTCCCCCCAAAACCCAAAACCCATTTTGTTATAGTTTTTCCTTTTATGCATATTTGTTATTTATCCAAATAAATAAAATCCCTCAAAATATAAATTATTCACATAATTTGTTTATCACACAAGTGCAAAATATTTAGAAAACCATTTCCCCAAATAATATAAGTGTTGATAATTATTAGTTAGATCAAATCTAATAATAAATACCGTGATGTTTGTCTAGCTTGTTATTGGGTATGACCCGACTTGAATCATAAAGTACTAGCCACATCAACTCAAATATGTGTCTTAGGCAGATCGATTCCAACAACTCAATCTGTCTAAACTGCTGACCAAAGTTATGACTACTACATAGACATAACAACTAGTATTGGACCATCAATTGATAATCAAGCATTTGTAGCTCAAGAGAACTCTCCACATGTATCTGAAAACCTTTAATTTACAATGGAAGACTTGAAATACATAGATCCATCTGATTCGGAAGAAATGGAAATTTTGAACTCCTTGGCATTGCTTACAATCAGGACAAAGAAGTTATACAAAAGGATAGGAAGGAATTTCCTGACATACATAATAAGACAAAAGTGGACTATGATAAGGAGAAAATGACATGTCATAAGTGTGGCATGCTAGTACATTTTGCACACGAATGCAAAATTCGGTCATTGCCAAGTCCTAGTTATGTTCAGCCTATAATAACATACCCAAGTTCACCTCTCCATCCTCACTCACAACAACAATTGTTCAATAACCTCTCAACATCAAACTTTGCTCAAACCTCCAATATGGTAAATACTGCTCCTTTGTATCATTATAAGTATTCACATATGCCTCAACAAATGCAGCAAATGGAATTTGTTTAACCTCCTATCATGCAACCCATTAGCACATATGTTAAGCCAAATCATGTTCCCACAATTGGATCATCTTAAGTTAGTCAAAAATATCTCGAAGACAAGTTTTTTACTCAATAATTTGTCAATTGGAGTAGTCTACCTGAAAAAATGAATACCAATGATCTAGATTTGGTGGTTATAGGGAAAGAAACATATGCGGAGAAAGAATTGGAGAATAGTTTCAACAATGATATTCTTCAAGTGCTGATGACAAAGTAATGTTTCTCCAAATACACAAATTGCTATTGAAAAGATCTTCCAAACTGATGTTAATGAGGTAACACCTGAGATTTGTCAAGAGTTATGTTCTAATAGTTGCATCATTTAATTTTCAAACATTAAACTGGCAAACATAAAACTGATCATACAAGTTGCTGAACTGGAATTAGCAGTTTCAAAATTTAAAAGGGACATGAATGTCAAATTTCATGAAAAAGAAAAATAGATTTTGAAATTAGAACATGCATTTTCTGATAAAAATGCTTTTGCAGAAGATTTATTGAAAAAGTACAATGAATGTAGCAAAACATTAGAATAAAATCAAGTGAATTTTGGTAAATGGATTTAATCCAGCAAATGATTTCAAACGCTGCTAAGTAAGAAATCAAGCAACAATGTGAAGTTTGGTATTAGATAAAATCATATTGAACAACCTCAAAATTATACTCCAATAACTCCTTTTAATTGTGTTTATGAACTTGATAAATAAGCAAATTTTCAAAAACAAGTTTCATCAGTTGTTTAATCAAATGCTATTCCATTAAAACTTGCTAGTCAAGATGAAATAGGGAACTGGTATCAAACAACTGATGCATCCCAAGAGTACAAACCAACTAAACTTGCTGATTTAAGTGTTCAAAGATCAGTTGTTGATCATTATTCATCAACACTTTCAGAAACAACAAAGATCAGTTGTTGATCATTATTCATCAACACTTTCAGAAACAACTGGTAATTCATTCAAAACAACTGGTGTAAACACTGCAACAGTTGGTTTAACTCAAACAACTGATGCATCAAGGGCATCAACAGTTTCAAAGAAAAGTGAATTAAACAAACTAGTAGCAACTGCTCCCGCATTTGTTCCTAGATCAGTTGTATCTCAAGTTAAGAATAATGCATCTGATATTAATCAAGATGAACCTCATCCAACTTCTGTACTTGGATACAAATCAACAGAAACAGTAGTTGTTATAGATTGGGTGTAACTTAAAAAAAGAAATAAAAAAATGTTCAAAAGAAACCTTTGTTGCCAAATTCATGTGATGTATATAAAAAGAAAAATCATCTAACTGAGGATTGTAAAGTTTTAAAAGTTGTTCGTCACAAGAAAATTGTTGAAACACTTGATGCCTTCATTAAAAATGAAAGTCCCACACCCAAGAAGAAAGTTCAGTTTGAAACCATTGAAACACCTGTTACTTTGGCTCTAAAGAACATTCCTAGTTCAAGAATTATTCTAGTAGCATATGCTCCTCCAACAAGAATCTCTCTTCACAAAACTGCTATTCCAAGTAATCCATTAGAAGTTTCACAAAGTGCTGATATCAAGATGCTAATGGAAAATAAAAAACAGTTGATGAATCTTGTAAAGAATCTTCAACAGAAAACTGATTTGTCTTCTTCAAATGAGCAACCCAAGACCAACATGGCTTGGGTTAAACCTTCTAAATAATTTCCTTTATATGTGCACATAACTTCCACATGCATGGAGAGTCTATTGTATGTGGACAGTGGAGGCTCTAGGCACATGACAGGGAACATATCTCTTCTTTCTGAATTCAAAGCACATGGATGAGCAGCCGTGTCCTTTGGAAATAATGAGAAAGGAAGTACTATTTGCTCAGGTAAGGTAGAAGCTGGTTCTGCCTCGTTGAAGAGTCAAACATAGAAAACAATAGCAGTTTCCTCAAAACAACTGATCATGTAAAATCTACTGATCAAGGAAGCAAGTTTGTGAAACTATTGACGATTTAACAACTGCTTCTCAAAATGGTCCCTCTCTTTACAATATTGGAAGTCCATAAGTTGTTTCTCAAAACAATTGTTTCCCACCAATACCCCTACCATTAACAACTCTTTCATCCAGCCTATCCTCAAGAACAAATCATTGGTGACTTACAACATGGTGTACTAATCAAATTCAACAACCAAATGTCTATTTATTTGATGGTTTTCTATCTCAAATAGAACCTACCAAGTATCAAATTTCATTAGGAGAAAACAGTTGGGTTGAACCTATGTAAGAGGAACTCATGCAATTTACCAAAATGCATGTTTGGGAACTGTGTCCATGCCGAGAAAATGTTACTCCTATTGGTACAAAATGGGTATTTAGAAACAAGATTGATGAATCAGGGGTTGCCACCAAAAACAAGGCAATGTTAGTAGTTCTAGGATATCTTCAAGATGAAGGAATTGCATATGAAGAAACCTTTGCACTTGTTGCAAGACTTGAAGCAATCCGATTGTTTCTAGCTTGTGCATCCACTCACAACAACAAAGTCTTTCAAATGGATGTGAAAGGAGCTTTCCTTTATGGTGACATTCAACATGAGGTGTATGTTGCACAACCACCAGGGTTTGAAGATGCTTTCAGTTTAGACTATGTCTACAAGCTAAAGAAAGCACTCTATGGACTCAAAAAAGCTCCAAGAGCCTGGTATGACAGACTTTCCTCTTTTCTGATTTCAAATCAATGTCAAATAGGACAAATTGACAAAACTTTGTTTCTCATAAGAAAAGAAAATGACTTACTTCTTGTTCAAATTTATGTAGATGACATCATATTTGGATCCACAAATCCAAAATTATGTGATGAATTCACAAAATTCAAGAAGTCTAAATTTGAAATGAGTAACATGGGTTAGTTATAATAGTTTTGGGGCTTGCAAATTAGGGAAACTCAAACATGAATTTTTCTACATCAATCAAAGTATGTTAAAAATCTCTTAGAAAAGTTTAAAATGGCTGATTGCAAAGCAAGTTCCACACTCATGAGTAAAAATGATCCATTAACACGTGATGAAATAGGTGAATATGTTGATCAAACCTTGTATAGATGCATGATTGGATCTTTAATGTATCTAACTGAATCCATGCATGATATGTGTCAGGATCGATTTACTCACAATCAAACTCGTAACCCACAAATTAATGTTGACAAGACGGATTACGAAATAACCAATGTGAAAACCCCTTGATTATTAAAGGCGGAATCAATAATAATTAAGATGCTGCTTTAATAACACAAATCTAACACTAGAACACGCTATAAACTCAAAAGATATCCATTCATAGTAATCAGTGAAAATATAAAGGGAATATCTTTACGGTTTCTTGGTGGAATGTCAGGTGCGGTTGCTTTCCGTACAAAGATATTCTGTCTGCTTAGGAAAGTGTGTATTCAGCCGTTGTCATAAATATGACCTAGTATTCCCTTATATAGCCTCACCTGACACATTCTAGAAACCCTAATAATTGTAAAAAACATATTCAAATTTATTCAAAATATTACAAGTGTCAAATAGGTCTTCTAGTAAGCTTACGTGTTTGTCGAGCAGACCTTGTAATCCTTGAGTGTACTTGAACAGTTCTTCTAGTAAGCTTTTACATAGAATATTTAAGGAGAATATTCTTCAAGTAGGCTTCAATATTCATGATACAATCAAACTTTGCTCGAGAATATCGTACAAGCAAACTTGTTCTTCTCGATCTCTTCAACCTTTTGTTAAGGACTTATTCTAGCAAACTTAGTATGCTTGGGTACTTTAGCTTGCTCAAGGTTGAACCTTGCTCGTAGAAGTCCTTAGAATAATTCCTTGAACTTCCTGTAGGTTCCCGGACGGATCTTACACGGGATATCGCTATCTACGTAGGTGCGGAATCCCTGCGTAGGTAGATACGAGCGTAGAATACGAATAACAATCACACGCGATACAAACGAACACGTTATGTAATATAACTTGAAACACGTCTATTACAGACTCTCGACACGTTCACTAAACTACTGAATTACACGTGAATAACCAAAACACTAACTTACTCTCGTAAACCCGTAGGTTACTTAAATACACGACAACTTCGCCTCAGGCGAAGTTGTCAGTAACTTCGCTCGTTGAACAAGTTCGCCTAGGCGAACTTGTCAACAACTTCGCTTGTTCAACAAGTTCGCCTAAGCGAACTTGTTGACAACTTCGCTTACTTACATAAACATAAACTTAAACATAATTACATTACAGACTCGATTACAAACGCTAGACTATGAACTACTGACATTTATGTACCAACACTTCCTACAAGTTTTCTTGAGATCATCTTTATTGAAACCTTTCATGACCCACCAAATTACTTAGTTTAAGCATGGTTAAGTCAAGAGTTTGCCCTGAAACAAACCATGCTAGACTGAAGAACAACCTTGCTTGATGATGTGTAGTTTTCTCGAATTTAACACTTAGAAGAATTAAAAAGAAAACCTTACTCGAAATAAGATATCTTGCATGAATAAGTTTGAAGCTTGCTCGAAGTGCCTGGTTTGCTCTAATTCCATACTTAGCATATTTCTTAGGAAGTTGAGATGATTCCAATCTTCCTTGATCATCATTTAGGCCCAACAATCCCCCTAGATTGGAACAAATTCAGATGCACCAAAACACATCTAGATAACATACACTTGTTTAAAAAATACACATCAAATTCTTAAAAGCAATAAATTACATTATTTAAAAGAAAGATTACATATTCCAATTATGCAACAAGGGGCATTACACATCAAAATAAAATGCATCAAAAATAAATAATCAACAAATTGAAACGGAAAGCAGCCGCACCTGACATTCCACCTAGAAACCGTAAAGGCAAGTTCTAATTAAGCTAAACTATTTTAAACTAGAATACAAAACTAAAAAAGGCAAGTTCCCAACTCCGGTTATTCTCTAATCGCCTCAAATCGTGTCCCCGACAACGGCGCCAAAAACTTGATGCGTGAAAATGTAATTATGAAAATTATGACTCACAACTAAGTTTTAAATTAAAACGGATTAACCTAAATGAACTTCACACAACTGGCAAGTGTATCGATTCTAATTAGTAAAGATTAAGGAAGTCCGAGTAACGAACACAAAGACACGTGAGAACGATAATGTAACTAAACCCTAACTAAAACTTACCTAAGAATAATAATTTAATTGATTTTATTGTTTTTATTTATTTATTTTAAAATAATTAATTAACTAGATTACTAAGAAATAACTTTACTTAACGAAACTAAGTGGAAAACTTAACGGGATTTAACGATAATGGGAAAACGAATCACCTAGGTAGGATGATTTAACGGCTATAGGATGACTCGGGTGCTAACACATTGTCACACCCCAAACCACGGCCTAGGAGTGTGACGACTATGTTGGTACCACATTTGTAAATAAATCAGAGTTACGTTCAATTAGCGGAAGTCTTATAAACATGTGGGTTTAACTTATAAATATTTACATACAAAAGACGGGATATAAAAGTTTCCCGTTTAGTATTTAAAAGGTTACTTGTTTTATAATTACAAAACCACCATTTTATAATTTAAGTTTATACAAAACAAATCCGAGCCATCGGATATTCAAAGCACTTCGTCACTCCAAGCGCTATCATTGTTCACCTGCAAAATGTAAATAAAATAGGTCAGCAACGAATGCTGGTGAACACGCTGACGCTAAAATATTTTCTTTCACTTTATTACCCCTCGAGACTACGTCTGTCTCGGCCCAACGTGGCTTAGGAATAACAAAGTTAAAACAACACATTTATAAATTCGAGTCTCTACACTAGGTCACCTCACTTAGTTAAGTACCCGTATATATACACATGGTCGTGCTTCCTGCAGGAAAGCGTCCTACGACCAGGCATGGTGCGATGTGCCCACCGCGTACTACAACATATGTAAGGATCCAGACAAACGTATACTACAGCCTGAGGGCTAGACTTATACCCTTATTTATAACTTTTTAGGAACACGTAGTTCCTTGTAAATAATTTTCATATAACATGTTTGACTCGTATTAAAATAAGTTTATAAAAGTTCGGGGGCGTATTCACCTTTTCGCTTTGGGACCGGCTTCAAACACCGTCCGAGGGTCTTTCCCTTGCTATCTCGCACCTATAGTACGAGTATAACCATTTGTTAGTCGGATATACAATCCGGCTTAAGACCTTTAGTCTTATTTTATAAACTTTATCTCGATGAACCTTTAGGGGGTGTTTGGTAGAGGGATTTGATTGGGGAGAAATGGAATTAGAATTATTTCTTTTGTTTGTTTTCCACTTTTCATTTCTATTTCTCTTTCTATTTCTCTAAAACTAGAGAATTCCATTTCTTTTTAAAACAAAGAGAAATCCATTTCTCAGCAGCCTCCTCATAGCATGTCACCACCTCGTCTCCGGCCACCACCTCGTCTCCGACCACCACCTCGTCTCCGGCCACCACCCCGTCTCCGGCCACCACCTCGTCTCCAAGTCTGCAACCGCCACCTCGTCTCCAAGTCTGCAACCACCACCCCGTCTCCGCCGTTCGCAGTGGTGAACACAGAGATGGTAACCGGTTGTAGGTTGCAGGTGGTACGGGTGAACGGAGATTAGGGTTTCAAGTGGTGGTTCGTGGTAGGTTAGGGTTTTCAGATGGTCGGGTGATTGTGGTCGCAGGTGGGTGACAGTGGTGGTGGAAATCGGCGGTGGTCGCAGGTGGCTTCTGATTATCATCATCATCATCGCCACCACAACCACCACCACAAAATCTCCAAAGAGGCAGTGATGACAGATCTGAGCTTCCTTTTTCTATATCTTATGTTCCAAAAATTTGAATCTTTTTAATTTCTTGTGTACTGTGGTTGAAGAAGGAGATTTGGTGGCGGCAGCCGGTGGTGGTGGGCTGTGGTTGAAGAAAGGGCTGTGGTGGTGGTGCTGGTGGTGTGGGGCTGTGGTGGTGGGGCTGTGGTGGTGGGGCTGCGGTGGTGAGTGGTGTCAGGTTGGGTGGAGGTGGGGTTGGGTATGGTAGAGTTCTCTGTTTATTTTCTCGTGTACCAAACAAGAGAAATGATTCTTATTCTCCATACCAATTCTCTTTCTCTACAATTCCATTTCCATTTCTATTTTCTTTCCTTTTCCATTCTCTGTACCAAACACCCCCTTAGTTCATAAATCTCTTTTACTTGAAAACCTTTAGTTTAAAAGTAATTATAAATCTTTTGTTTATTTATAAAACCCGACGTTTCTTCTTCTCTAAGAAACGTATTCCTTTCTTTTATTAATTAAGAATAATCATTATCACTTAAATAATATTTTCATAACAAAGAATATATACTTTCACACATATATATTTATCAATACTCAATATCTTATCTTTTGTTCATTTATTTGTTATGTTTTCTTTTCTTTTATCGAGGTATCGAGTATAACCTCGACTTAAGGTTTAAGCCTTATAATAATATTCTATTATATTCAATTGTCGTTACGCCTACCTTGTTGGCATTTTGGAAACCCTAAGAACTCGAGCAGCACTCCAATGCCGCTTTACTTTCTTGATCAACGTCCCTCCTTGTCGCGAAACGATAAAACCAATCTTCAACGCTCGTTAGCATGCTTCTCGAGACTCATCGCCATGATAACAAACGCCTTCTTGGTTGTATGTGGGTGGAGGGTGGCACGAACTTCGAGGAAACGAACACGTAGATCGAGGAAATGGGGCACGCTTTTCGAGGTGGATCGTTAATATGGATTTGGAATTCTAGTGAGATGTTAGAGAGAGAAAGCAAAGCTGATTTTGGGATGTGAAAATATCAAACCTGGATTTTGCTATTTATAGGAAAAATTTTGGAGCCTATCGTGATACGCGATGGCTCTCTGGCCAGGCACGTCGCGTATCGCGACGTAGGCCGTCTGTGTCACAATATAGACCTGCCACGTGGCGACACGTGGCAGGTGTTGTGCCGCATGGCGACACACTGTGCCACTGTCTGCCACGTGGCACACGTGTCACACGGTGTCAAACCACGTCATCGTGATACGCGATGACGATGGTTCAACCAGCGATCTCGTATCGCTGTTGAACCTTCCAGAAGGTTTTGACCAGGCTCATCGCGATACGCGATGGCTTGTCCTTTTATCCCGTCGCGTATCACGATAGGACAAGAAAACATAATTTTTATTTTAAACCCTCAGGTTTGGTTTTTGGCAGATTTGATCCCTTAACTTTGTCTTTTTGTCATTTTTGAACTTTAATTTTACACGATGTTACATACGTGGTTGAAACTAGGGTTCTAAAGATGAGCTAACATATGAGGGTCAACGTGCAGTTGTTTTACCAGTAAACCCTAACAACGTCTAGATAGCTTTTAATTATTGGTTGTTTTATCTACGTACCCTAATGACTCATAACTTGGTCCATGTCTAAATAAAAGGTCTCACTAAGGCTCGAGCTATTAAAAACCTAGAAGAAAATGTGTAACTCTATACTAAGGACAAAATAACTCAACCCACAAACTTACCTCGTCGACAGTTGGAAAACCGCCCTCGGGTTTGGTTCTTGGCAGATTTGATCCCTTAACTTTGTCTTTTTGTCATTTTTGAACTCGAATTTTACACGATGTTACATACGTGGTTGAAACTAGGGTTCTAAAGATGAGCTAACATATGAGGGTCAACGTGCAGTTGTTTTACCAGTAAACCCTAACAACGTCTAGATAGCTTTTAATTCTTGGTTGTTTTATCTACGTACCCTAATGACTCATAACTTGGTCCATGTGAATCAAAGGTCTCACTAAGGCTCGAGCTATTAAAAACCTAGAAGAAAATGTGTAACTCTTTACTAAGGACAAAATAACTCAACCCACAAACTTACCTCGTCGACAGTTGGAAAACCGCCCGTGGTCTCGCAACGAATAACCAAATCAACAAAACATAAAGATAAGCCGAAACCTAAGGTTTTGGTCCAAATCAAAGATGGTGAACCTACCGGTTTTAATTATCTAAGCAACACAAACCCTAGTGACACATCTACCACAATCAATCAACACACAAAATATTAACCGAACTATGCAATTAACGATGACACGAAACTAATTCATGCTATAATCAATCACCCGGGGCTCATGCAACCTGAGATACATCTATGGCAGTGGGAAAACACAGAATAATATCACAAAATAAAAGCTTTACAATAGACAAATAATCAACCACACGCTAAGCACATTAAACTAATTATTTTAAACCGTTAAACATCAAACCTAGGTGATTCAAACAAGTTTAGCCAAGAATAATGAATGAATAGCAGATAAAGTAAATAAATATGATAAACATGTGCATTAGAATCTGATTACAACTTGTTTGAATGTTTAAAACTCAAACACGAACTCACAATCATTAAAATACTCAAAACTGACAACCAGGTGATGAAACTCGAAACCAAAAGCTCCTCCTCCTTGGTATTTCGCCTGGAACATATGTCAGACGGCTGGAAATGGTTCTTCAATTGTTTAGGGTTAATGCTCTTTAAATAAATCACTTAAACTTGCTTAACAACTCTAAACTAGGTCCAACCCAAACCCATAATGCCCAAATAAGACAAAATAGACGGGGCAGCTGATTTCTAAACATCTTGACAGCTTGGGAGCCGCCACCTGCGACCAAGAGGGCTTGACCTGGTCGCACGACGTGGACTGCCTTTATTTTCTATTTTTTCACTTGTTAAACTTCGTATGCGCTCTCCGACTTCTTCTCGATCCGAATGCGAGCTAATTTCCTCTCGTTAAGGCTCATGTTCTGCTCCTCTCATCCACAGAACCTACATAAAACATAAGTATTTAATTTAACGCAAAAACCACTCGATAAACATCAAAGTTACACTTAAAACGACATTGAAACGAGCATTTGAAATGTGTGTTTTACAACACATCATTTTCACTCGGGAACGAGTCCCTTTCAAGTGGGGGAGAAGGATGCCGATCTTGAACATGACCCGAATTCATCTAATGATCCGAAGGAAGACCCATGAGCCCAGCTCGACCCACCCGATTAAAGTTATCAAGTTATCATTATTTGAATCCTAATTTCCTAAGTTTGTAGAATTTTGTCTTTGTTTGTTTATCTTCCTTTGGTTGCTTGTTTGTTTAAACTAGTGAAAGAGCCCGTGTGTTGCGTCGGGGGTGTAACCAGGATTCAACTTTTATGGTACCGTCATTTTATGCGGTATAGTGAATGATTAAGAATTTATATAACACAATAATCATAATAAAATAAATTAAATATAGTTATATTTTTTTAAGTGAACGAACAATTGTTCTATATAAGTAATTAAGAGTTGATACGTCGGGCAAACCAACAAACACTAGGCGAGAAAATTGTCTAACAATAAATAAATTACAAATCAAAATTATAAATACAAGATTGAAACATAACAACTGACATATTAAATAGATATCTAATCTTATTGCTTACCATATATATAGCTTGGTCTATCAGAAAACCATATATGTAACTTGCTCTACCAGAAAGGAAAAAAAACACCAAAAAGCATAAGAAAAAACAATTAAATTCAACTTCTCATTATATGTACTAAAACCCAACGAGTTTCTATATGTTGGTCATCCACATTATATAATATATTGGCTCTTGTACCTCTAACGTAATTACATCTGCAAGATTTGGGCAAGTGTAACTGTGTAAGAAGACCAAAGACCCACTTGTGAATTCAGGCCACATGAGATTTTGTTACTTCCGATCTGCATCCGGGCCACTATTTACTTTGCAAACCAACATGTTATTTAATGCAACAATTATTTTTACTTTTGATCTGCATCGAGCATCACATGAGGTTAACCAATCGAACTTGTAACATCCTACTTTTAATAATATTAAGTAAACGGATTTATTTTATTTAATGGTATGTTATTATTTAGTTAAGTTAAATATTAAAAATTGAGTTGTGGGCTTGAAAATAAAAGATGGATTAAGGGAATGGTTATGGGCCTTAAGGTCCATGGGCTTATACTATATAAACCCCTTAAACCTCCCTAAAACCCTCAGTTCCATCACATTGCCTCCACACACACACACACACTAAAAACATATACAAACACTCCTTTTACATTCTGTCTCAGATCTGAATCCGAACAGAGGGCGATTTTGTGTCAGGTCTTCACCAAAAACAGCAAGAAACGTAACACTATTCACGTGTTGAACAAGATCCGACGCAATCCGAACCAACAAGTATGTTTTTGGATTAAAAGGTTTAGTGTATGAGGTCGGTTTGCCCTTAAACTCAGTAGTAGGGTAAATCGGACCCTATAGTGTAGGAAAAACGTAAACTTGATTATAAAAAAGTAGTTTGGAATGAATCGGGGCAAATGGGTGGCGTTCTGACCATGCAAAAATGTGGAGATAAGGGGTGTGTTTGGGATTCCTTATTTTCCTCTCCTTATGAATTATGAAGGTTGAATAAGTTATTTTTATGTTTATATAGTTTTTGGGAACACATAAGGCCTTTTAGGTTTCTCTTTATTGTCAAGGCTAAAAGATGGGTTTTAAAAAAGTTAGGATTTGGCAACTTATCTCCTTATAGGTTTAGAATACCCATTTCACCTAAAAACTTTTAAAACAACTTATTCACTTATAAAAAAAATGTCCTTTTTGGTCATTTACATCACTAAGTTAAACCAAACACTTTTTAAAATACACCCTATTGACTTATGTTAATCCAAACACTTTTTTGGAAACTCCTTATTTGAAAGTCATAAGTCCTTTTTCACTTACCACAAAAAGACCTTTTCAACTTAAATAAGGAATCCAAACACACCCAAGGTTGTTAAGAGGCAAAACTCGTTTTATCAGTAAAGCGGGGATAAGTGGAGGGAAAAAACGATTAAATAGAAAAGGTAGAAATATGATTCGATTCGATTCATTTAGAAATTATATTCGATTCATTTGGAAATTAAATTCGATTCGTTTGGAAATTAATATCGATTTATTTAAGAAATTCTATTATCGTTTAAGAAATCTGATTCGATTCGTTTGGTTATTCAATTTGATTCTTTTGAAAATTCGATTTGATTTGTTTAAGAAATTATATTCATTGATAAAATCGATTCGATTGGTTTCCCAGAAACTCGATTCAATTTGTTTTCTATAAACTCAATTTGATTCGTTTTGCATTCGATTTGATTCGTTTATTGAAATGCATTTTTCTAAAAAAATTTTAATGAACCCTTATTTACAAAGATAAAATATTTCTAAGCTTAACCCTAGCCAGGGTTGACCCTGCTAAGGGTTGTCGCCTCTAGGACCCACTACCAAGGGTGCTGCCCCCTACCCCCGTTCGTTAGGGGCTTCACTAACTTAATAATTATGATCTAGTTAGGATTAGTTAAATGATACTTATAAATTGTTACACAGTTAGCTGTGCGCAACTTAAGAGAGGTGTTGTAGTTAACTCCGAGAGAAACAAGACCTAGGTGAGTTTCTAGCCCTTTTCTATGTTATGTTTTCGGGGATGTGTGCATACTCTATGTGATATGTTTATACACTCACTTATATAGTAAGTTTTATGATATGTGAATGTTATATGTATATACAAAGGGTAATATTGTGGGATGGTATATATATAGAACTATATATAGGAATGCATGTATGGTTGTATGGAAAGAAGGGCATCGGGCCCTAATAATATCCGAGGTATGTGATTGTATGGTTGTATATGGAAAGAGGCACCAGACCCTAATAATATCTCAGTTATGTGATTGTATGGTACGAAAAGAAGGGCACCAGACCCTAATAGAATCCTTGGAAGAAGGGCAACGAACTCTAATTATATCTGAGAAAGTTAGGCGAAATGCTCTTTAACACGTAGAGATAATTATGTATATATTAATATACTAAAACAAGAAAGCATGAAAGTGTGAAAGTATGAAAGAATGTAAGTATAAGCTATAAAGTATGTATGTATGCATGTATGTATGCATGTATGTATGTATGTATGTATGTATGTATGCATGTATGTATGGAAGAAATATAACCATTTTAAGTAACAAATATGCGTCTCCTGATACATATAAGTATGTATGTGAATGAAATGTATGTTGCCTGATTAACTAGAACTCACTCAGTGTAGCTGACTTTTAGTATGCACACATGCAACTAGAAAGATGCAGCTGCCTAGAGATGGACACATGGCATATGAAGAATGTCTGACATCGAGGAAAAGAAGAGTTTTATGTAATTTCATGTTTGTTTAAAGACTAGTTTTTGTATTGATTAAGACAAGATTTGGATGTTACGTAGTATATGATTGACTTTTAATTATTCCCTAAAAAGTTTTAATTCACTCTAATAATTAAAACTGTGTTTATGAATAAATCCAACGCATAAAGGGCCTTACAAAACGTTTTCCCAAGAAGCTAAAAGAAAACGGATCACCGTTTATCGTGTCCCTCCTTTGGAGATTAAACATTAATCAATACTTTATGTTTAGTTTTGCTCTACATAAAGTATCACATGAGGCTCATGAGCCCTGCTCAACTTGTTAAATGAAATGATAATAAGGTTTGTGACGTTGTTCAAATGAAATAGCACTTAAGTTCTTTATATGCCCCATTCGGTAATTAGACCAAACCAATTTTTTAATACTTTTAAGGACTTAAGTGTTCCTCTTGCTCCACTACTTACAAAAGTTACACATTTCATTGGGTTATGGAAACAAGAGGTAAACTTATTTTTTTCTTATTATAGTATACTAGTTATTTTTTTTTATTTTTTTATTTTTTTTAAATTAACAAATAAAAAAATAGTTAGCATTGACCAAAGATTTTTCTCTCCGTACATTTTTTTACCGTTCCCTACCAACCCCTCAATCCGTACACTCCGGCGCACCGGAAGAGCCTCCGACACCGGGTAAGTTTCCTATCTTCTCTTCTCTATCACCCACCCTTCTGTCTCCAACACAAGTCCATTCCATAAACCACCACTACGTTATTGTGGGAAAAACGGAGAAATGAGATACCGGGGAGATCGGTTTCGGTCGATTTTTCAAAGACCATTGCAGTTTCTCTCCGGAAATACTACCAGCCAGCTCAGGTCCGGTTCCGTTTAAACATAACAAACACGAGACAAAGACCGTTCCATAAACCACCACCATGTTACCGGCGGTCTCTCCATACAATCTGGCGAACCAAGTGACTCGTCTACGAGGTGGGAAAAACGAAGGAACAAACCCGGCAATACTACCAGGTGGCTCGTCTACGTTATATACTACTAATTTTGGACAAAAATAACCAGGTTACCTCGTTGCCTTCGGTTACCTTCTATTCTATTCTATGAGAAATTGAAAGAATTTTTTTTATCATATCTTATATAAAAATAATAATATCTAGCACATTCTGGTGGGAACGAGGGTGGCTCTGTATATATTTCAATTTGAAATAATATTATTTGGGGTTTAAGATTTAATAGATATTACTAATTTAATAACACTAATTCCAAATACTATTTTTTAACACTCTTAAGTGTACATTAGGCGGTTTATGTTTCTTTGTGTATGTGCGCAATTTTTTTCCTATTTGTTAAGTGTACATTAGGCGAATTTTTATAAGACTTTTTCATCAAGGTCTGTTTGTGGTGTGTTTGCGTTAGGTCTTTGGGTTTTGTGTTGCTTTAAATAGTTACAGTTAATTGTAACCACAGACGATAGTAGTCATGACAGTCCGTTGAAATCGTGTCCAAGGACGAGTGGTGCAGAAAAGGGAAAGGGTTGCGCATGGCATCATGGAATTTAGGTACTCTAAGTGGTAAATTGTTTGAGGTGATAGATGCTCTTAAGAGATGTAAGGTCCATATAGCGTGCCTCCAAGAGACAAGGTGGAAGGGGCAGCGAGGGGTGGAACGAAATGGGTACAAGCTATTGCATTCGGGGGCGGATGGAGCTAAAAATGGAGTAGGCTTTCTAGTGGCTATAGAATTTCATAAGAATGTTATTGAGGTGAAAAGATACAACGATAGGGTGATGGTAATAAGGTTAGTGTTAGGAGTCGAAGTGGTGCTTGTGGTTTGCGCTTATGCACCGCACATGGGACTAGCAAACCAAGAAAAGAGAGAGTTTTGGATTGCCTAAATGGAGTAGTGAGGGCCGTATCTAGGGAGGAGACCATTTTCGTAGGAGGTGATTTCAATGGTCATATCGGTAAGGATAGTGATGGCTTTCAGATAGTTCATGTAGGTTTTGGTTTTGGGGATAGGAACGAACCTGGTAGGGATCATTTAGATTTTGCAGTGGCCCATGACCTAGGTATTCTGAACTCTTTCTTTAGAAAGAGGGACTCAAACCTAATCACTTTTACTAGTGGGGGAAGGAATACAGAAATTGGTTACCTCTTAATGTGATAACACGATCGAAGACGGTGGAGAGACTGCAAGGTGTTACCGGGGGAGACCGTAGCAGTTCAGCACCATTTACTGGTGGCAGATGTAGTACTGAGAGAGAAAGTGAGTAGGATGGAGAGAAAAGGGCGGATTACGATGTTCAAGGACAAGGTAATCTCGATGACAGCAAGTCATCTTGGTGGGGTTGCAAAACCAGATGTGGGAGCATATGGCAGCTTCCATCACTCATGTGGCAAAGGAGACTCTAGGGGTCACGATAGGCAGGACAAATTGGAACAAGGAATCTTGGTGGTGGAATGAGGATGTGCAGAGCAAGATCATGAATAAGAAACAGAGTCTTAGGGATCTTTTAATTTGAAAAAATGAGGGGTAGCGTTGGAAGTTGAGGGAGAAATTCAAAAACGCTAGGAGAGAGGCGAAGAAGGCGGTAACAGAGGCAAAAAACACAGCGTATAGACGGATGTATGCATGTCTGGAAACAAAGGAGGGGGAACATGATATGTTCAATATTGCTAAAGCCAAGGAGCGTAGAAGACAGGACCTAGGAGTAGTGAAATATATAAAGGGAGAGGATGGACGTGGCTTAATCAAGGAACAAGACATTAATCAAAGATGGCAAAATTATTTTAACAGTCTTTTTAATGGCAGATAGACCTAGCAACGAGAAACCGACAACCATGATGCGCAGAGACAACAAAGAAATAACTCCTACTGTAGAGCTATCACACACGGAGAGGTGAGGAGAGCACTTAGGAAGATGGGAAGGGCTAAGGCGGTTGGTCTAGACAACATACCGATTGAGGCTTGGAAGTGTTTAGGGGA
The DNA here is from genome assembly GCF_021521415.1 of Bidens hawaiensis. Taxonomy (NCBI): domain Eukaryota; kingdom Viridiplantae; phylum Streptophyta; class Magnoliopsida; order Asterales; family Asteraceae; genus Bidens; species Bidens hawaiensis. Next base: position 163,643 of record NW_027496593.1, on the reverse strand, counting down.
TGGAGGAGTTCAGTGGCTCACTACTCTATTCAACCTTATTTTCAAGAATGGAAAAATACCAGACCAGGGGAGGAGTAGTGTAGTAGTGCCCATATACAAGAACAAGGGAGACGCACAGTGTTGTGGAAATTACAGAGGAATTAAGTTGTTAGGTCATACTATGAAATTATGGGAGAGAGTAATTGACACTAGAATTAGGAGAGAAACGCATGTTATGGTTAACCAATTAGGTTTCATGCCAGGACGATCAACCACGGAAGCGATACACATACTGAGAAGATTAATGGAGAAGTATAGGGAGAAAAAGAGGGACCTACATATGGTATTCATCGACCTTGAAAAAGCATATGACAATGTGCCACGTAGACTAATTTGGGATAGTTTAGAAGGTAGAGAGGTACATGGAAAATATATAGACTTAATTAAAGATATGTATGACATGACTAATACTAGTGTTCGTGCCCCGGTAGGAGATACAATTTTTTTCTCGGTGGAGGTGGGACTCCACCAAGGATCGGCGTTAAGCCGGTTTCTTTTCGTGGTAGTCATGGATGATTTGTCCAAGTCGATTCAGGAGCCTGTCCCATGGTGCATGTTCTTTGCAGATGATATTGTGATAGTAGCTGAGACAAAACAAAGCTTGAACAAAAGGCTAGAGGAGTGGCATGTAGCTTTAGAGGATAAAGGTTTAAGAATTAGTCGCTCTAAGACAGAGTACATTTGTTGTGACTTCAGTGGTGTTGGCGATAGCGAGGACACCCAGATCATTATCGAGGGCCACGTGGTTCCGCAGATAACGAATTTTAAACATCTCGGATCGTTTGTCCAAAGCAATGGAGAGATAGACAGTGACATAACCCACCACATACAAGCTGGCTGGTGTAGGTGGAAAGTAGCCACTGGGGTTTTGTGCGACAAGCGGTTCCCATCTGAATTAAAGGGGGAATTTTATAGTCGAACTTAGACCTGCAATGTTGTATGGTACAGACTGTTGGGCCATCAACAAGACACAGGCGCGCAAGATGGAGGTAGCATAGATGAGGATGCTGAGGTGGATGTGCGGACACACTAGATTAGATAGGATTAGAAATGAGATCTTTAGGGAAAGGTTAGGAATAGTTAGCGTATCGTAGAAAATAAAGGAAGGGAGATTGAGATCGTTTGGGCATGTGAAGAGGAGACCGACAACATCGCCAGTTAGAGTAGTGGAAACCTTCATTGTGGAAGGAAAGAGGAGTAGAGGCAGGCCTAATTGACTTGGGATGAGAGAATTAGACATGACTTGACAGAGTTGCACCTCTCTAAGGACATGGTCCAGGATAGAGATTCGTGGAGACGTAGGATTAAGGTTAGCGACTTCTAGGGGAAGGTACCTAGTTAGCTTAGCTTTGTATTTAGGGTCTAGTTGGCTAGCCCGAATCCTTGTTGTTTATGTATATATTTTGTTTGATGCTGCTTTTTGCTTCTTATGCCCTATTCTTAGTAGGTTACAGATTCCTTGCTATTTGGTAGTTTGCTATCTATATATTGCTAAGTGTCTTTGCTTGTAGGGTGTATGTTTACTCTGTTTACCTATATGTAGCTTTATGAGTCGGGGATCTCTCTGGAAGCAGCCTCTCTATTCTCACGGATAGAGGAATGACTTGCCTACATCCCACCCTCCCCTGACCCTACCGATAGCGTGTTATGCGGTGGGATATACATGGCTTGATTGATTGATTAGTATACTAGTTATATGTATATAACTATTGTATTAATTCATTTTTTTTAACTATATTGGATCGTGTGAGAAAGAGAGGGTGTAATGATCTTCAAGTGATACAAAATGCTATGAAAGAATTAATGAAAATATATAAGGGTGGGTTAAAACATGTCGAAGCATTGGAGGTTATGAGAAAGCATCCTAAATGGCTTCAAGTCCGGCCCATTGGCTGGTGAGTCGTTCGAAAGTCAATAGGATAAAAGAAGACGATCATCGGAAGCCGGCTACTACACCCCAAGCTCCATACTAGACGAAGAGTTCAATGCTCATATGTCGGATCTCAATGATGATCCCACTCCTTCAAGATCAACCAGAAAAAAAGGCTCAGACTTCAAGTAGACAAAGTTTCGTTAAGGTTTTGTTTGTTTTTTAAAGGTAAAATATCTACAGTCCGCGGACCACATCTGTAAACATCTATAGCAGAATAGGTGAACCAAACCTCTGCAGTTTGCAAGAAAAAGACCATTTGTTTTTTAACGTCTGCAGACTGCTAAAATATACAAGAAATTTTTAAATAAGCTGAAGTTTAAATAAAAAAGTCATTCAACATATAAATTTAAATAATAGTCAAACAATACTGAAATAATATTCATAAAACCACAATAACATTTTTTTAAAATAATTTATTCGGTACTTTGCATTAACTGCTCAGCAATTTCATCTATAACTTCGTCGTATATTTCTGATCTGATGCAGTGCCATGTGCTTCAACCTCGTTTTCTACAACATCAACATGCATATAAGTATTTCTGAATGACACATTGGGTTGATCATAGTGTTCAAACAACCCATCACTGAAACCTTATTTCCTAATAAAATTATGTAGCGTGAAACATAAATATGTAATGTTCCTTTGTGTCTCCAACAGAAATGGTTCCATCCTCTTCAATATATGGAATCATGCTTTCCAGACACCAAAAGCACGCTCAATGACGTGGGGAGAGGGTGGCGCCGGAGGTGGGGAGATGGGGTGACAAGAAGAGGGTGGGAGATATGCGGGCTAGGTTTTGTGGAAATAAATGCCTGATGTTATTTTGAATAGGTGAACGAGTTTAGAAGAGGTGAGAAGTGAGTGATCCATGTCTGCGCCAAGAAGAGTGCGTGCATACCTTTTTTAATGAATTACATTCCAGAAAACAAATAGTCTACAAGCCTCAATGTCTGTGCAACGCAAACAATAGAGGCCAGGAAGCTCTTTTAGGAAAAGCAAACACCCCATAACACTTGATTCCTACACCTCAATGAGGCAAGAACATCACAAGGAGACCATGGAGAAAAGGAAACAAGGAGAACAACATTTGCCATTACATCTTCAGAGTTCAGCCGGTCGCCGGCCATCATTCCGTCACCGGCCGTCATCCCGTCGCCAACCATCATTCATCTCCCATCGCTGCCCATTACCCGTCGTCGGCCATCAATTTATCACCAGTTCATCACTCTCCCGCTATCTTCAGCCCTCTCCGGCCATCTTCAACCCACGTGGCTTTCCATTATCGTGTATTATTGTGTTTTATCATGTATATCAGGTAGTAACATGTACGTGTTCAGGTTTGGGTTACAGGTACACGATAAGTTTTCGTGTTGTGTACAGGTATACACATTTCGTGTTCGTGTCTTATCATATTCGTGTCTTATCGTGTACGTGTGACATTCTTCAAAATCGGGTCCCGTCTGTATTCGTTATGTTTATTTTATGATTCGTTTATTATGTCAACTGGCCCGTTTTGTAAACCGAAACCTATGATATAATCAAAATGATGGTTTTTATGTTACAATATTGTTTTACACTTGTTGGGTCTTGAAAACATCCATTCCGGGCCTTAGAGCGCGTTAAAATCACCTAAAACGAACTTCGGGGGCAAACTGTCATTTTTGAAAGTTGCAAAAAAATACCATCAGCCCACCCGCCATGTAGTGCGACGGGGAGACCATATATGGTTGCGCGGCACGGCCGCATGCAGACAGATTTGTCCCCTTGGTCACATTGTTTGGTTTATTGTCCAACGAATCCGATATTTAACCAACAAACCTCTTGTTTAACCAAATTAAGCTTGTCCTATATACACCTAACCCTTTCCCACAAAAATCCCTACTCATAAACTCTTTCCTCACTCAAAATTCAAGAATCATTCAAGGTTATTTTCAAGTTTATGTCAAGTTTGACTTCCAAAGTCAAACTATGCTAGTTCTTCATTTTTATTTGTACATCTTAGTCTAACTCAATACTTAAAGCATATGGCACAACATATATATAATATACACCCCTTGTTACCTTTGGTAGTTACTTATCTGGCCCCGGTTGGTTAAGTTTCAGGCCTCGTAAGGCAAGGTTACATGGAGGACTTTCGTGGTCTTTGTTATATATTTTCCGCATCTAACCATCTAACTTTATTATTGCTTACTAACCATGCTCATTTTAGTTTGTTTGTCATATTTAAGAAGTTTCATGGTTATAGGTCTGGAGAGACTAGTCTCGGTTTAACCGTAAACCGTCCAAACCATAAACCGAACTTGTTTATTAGCTTTGTTAAATAATTGTTTAAAAATGTTTTTTGTTAGATTTAAATTTCTAAAATCATTTTTATAAGTTCTATGATATTTGGGCATGTGGAAACCCTCTATGAATTATATGTGAGATGGAAACCGAACCAAACCGAACTTTCGTTTAAAGACTTTATTGTTAACTTTTTGGTTGTAAAACTTAAGTTTCATCATTTATAAATTATTATACAAGTCATTTGATATTTGGGCATGTGGAAACCATCTATGAACTTATTGTGAGATGGAAACCGAACCAAACCGAACTAAACCGATTTTCACTCGCTTAAGACACACAAGTGTGTCTTTAGCTATCAAGACTTGTATAAATCTTTAAAAATACTTTACAAACTGATTTTAAATATTTTATTAAAGTACTTGGAATGTTGAATCCAACTTAATCTTATAACAAAGTTTGACCGAAAAAACCGAACACTTGCTTAATGTGCGTTGTTAGTTCTAAAACAATAGAACTACATACTTGGTTAAGTGTTTTTAGGAAAGTTGACTTTGGGTTTGACCAATTATCAAAATCCGAACCAACAACCCGAACACTCGTTAAAAACCCGTTTTATTATCTATATTCCAAAGGGACATGCATTCTTACATTTTTACCCACCTTATTACTTAACATAGGTTGAGTAAATATTAAGGTTAGATACTTTAACCCGGTTTTGAGCAAACTTACATTTTTAAAGGGTTATTATTACAAGTTCTTAAATAGTTACTTTTTTAACATTTCACTTTAATCGTTTACATTACTTAACATTTATTTTATCCTAAAGACTTCCAAGACAATTTTCCTAATACAAGACTTCTTTTATTTTAGGCTTCGCTCATTAAACCCGTCATACCGGTTAAACTCCAAATCATCCATCTTTCAACTTTATTACTTGAATGTGAGTACTTTCATACCCCATTTTCCATCTTTCGTCTTGGGGGTGATATTGCATCTTATTCAAATTAATTTGCCTTATACTTGAGTCGTAAACCACAAACATTATTGTATACTTTACTTAAATAAATGCTCGATTTGGTGTTCTATGCTTACATGCATATATGCTTATGTGTTTACCGCTTTTGGTTGGTTGATTCATAAATCCGTGAACTATCTTGTATTCCCTTATAGCACGGTGCCGTTAATGTATTCTTATTAACGACCTCACGAAATCCAAATCTATTTGTTATTCTCTTACAGACGGTGCCGCTAATGTATTCTTATTAGCGACCTCATTTTTATCCAAATTATTGCTATTATTTATTGTTTCGTATACAAGTTGTGGACATTTTCTTATTACATATATACTTGTTCAAAACTATGAATTGCTCACCAACCTTTGTGTTGATAAACTTTATTTTATGCAATGTTACAGGTTTGACTTTTGGTTGACTCGAGACTTGGAGAAAACGTAATCAAGACCATTAGGATATTAGCAAAATTGAACAATATATTATTTGCTATGTTTTGTTTCGGTTATTGTATGAACCAGTATGTTATGTGACGTTATGTCTTTTGTGGAATTAAATGAGTTGATTAAATATTTTCGGTTTAAATAGCGTCTTGTGTATTTGTCCAATCACGTTGCACCCCGTCATGTTCCGCCGCCTTTAGTTAGGGTGTGACAGTACGGGTATGCACGTTATGTCTGCCCTATAATTAGTAGAGGTCATTTATCCTTAACCACTAATTTATAGAAAAAGGAAAGAAACTCTAAAAATAATAATGAAAAATTAATAAACAAATCCTAACTCAAAATTTAATAAAAAAACGAAAAAAGTAAAAACACAAAAATGTTCTCACCGCCTTCCTCGTTCGAATGATGAGGACAAAAGATTATTTTGTCTTTCTATTTATAATTGTGTTTTATGTTTATTTTCATTATTGATTGTGTTTTTTTACGTGACATTGTGACTTTTTTTTTCTTAATATTGTGTTATATTACTCAACAATGTGTTATATTTTGTGATCTTTTGTGTTTATTTTTATTTGTCACTGTCTTTTTTGTTTAATTTTCGTTATTGTGTCTTTTTGTTGTTTTTATTGAACGAAAATGACGGGAGAAACATTTTAGTTTTTTAAAATTTTCATTTTTTTATATATTTTTAATTATGATTATTTTATTTAATTTATTTTTGAATTTTTTTACGGTTTTTATTATTTTGTTTCCCACAAATTAGTCTCATACTTTTCATATTTTGTTTCCCTTTGTATTTTAACTTTTCCATCTATATAAACGGCACGTGTTTATTTTCAAATTGTATCACGTAACTCTCATCCGTATAACTAATTAGTAATAAAAAAAGATATCCAAATCTGGTCCAATTCATCCAGCCTAATGGGTATGCTTCATTGTTAAAAGGGTTTTGTAATTAAAAAATAACGAAATCACATGTTAAATAAATACATGAGAGGCTTCTCAGTTAACTTTTAACGTCCATTAGTGTTAATACCTAATTGCATTAAAAAATAAAACATAGCACCCAATTTTATTACTTGAAACCTCAATAACCAAATCCATTACTTTTTAGAAACCACATATATATTAGATAATTATAAACATTATTAATTAGTTTATGTTTAGTTTTATTATTACTGTGACATATCTATATAAGTATTATTAACATTATTATTAGGATAAGATTTAGATTAGTTGAGGATGTTGTTGATAAACAGAAAACCGTCTATAACGGTTTCTTCTGTTTAACCGTCATCTCCTCCCTAGTCTATATAAACAAACTTATGTATACTTGTAAATTACCAAGATCAATCAATCGAATAATATTGTTTTGATCCACCCTTATTGTTTCGTCTTTTCAATTATTCTTTTCATACACTTGTGTTTGTGATATCTGGTTTCTAACAATATATATATATATATATATATATATATATATATATATATATATATATATATATATATACTATCAGCATAATTGACTCAAAACTAAACTATGCATTAGACTACTCCCTTTCACAATCTTAGAATCTCAATCCTACATTATAAAATTAATTTCTCTCTCTTCAATCTATAAAATTTAACCCACTCCAATCTTTTACTCCCATTAACAACCCAATCTCATCCTTTTTTTATTAAATAAATTCAATTTATAATTAGTTTTGATTAACTATATAAATATAATTAAGTAATTATATTTTTTTAAATATAAAAAACTTTAAATATATATATTAATCAAACACATTTTATAAAATAGATAAAAATAAGTTACAATAGTAGCATGAAATACAAAATTACATATATTGATGATACAAAACTACATACTTATTCATCAACACCAAATTTCTGCCATATATGCTCAATCAAATCGTTTTTTAGAATGTTATGAGCTTCTCTATTACGAAGTTATGCCCTATTCGTCATATAACTGGATAGACTTGCAATTCGTTCAGTAGAGTATTGAAAGAGTGGTTCATCATCTTCACTAGAACTCATTCGTTGTCGGTTTGTAGGCCTATCATTAAGAAATTCGGATGGATCATAATAGTTAAGGTACGTGTCCCGTTCATCCTCAACAATCATATTATGCATGATGATACATGCAATCATAACTTTCCCCATGGTATCTTTGGTAACGAAGATAATGTTAATATTTAATTTGTATTAAAAATGCAAATTTTGAAACGAACTCCGTTTTTAATAAAATTTATACCGAAATGTTCACAAAAAAAAACTAAACAAGATTGTGTTTTTAAATTTTTTTAAAATTTTAAATATTATAAGTTATTTAAGAAAAATCAAATTATAATTAAAATTAATTATGTTAAGAGAAAAATCAAAAAAAAAATAAAAAAATAAAAACCAACCAACCCAAGTGTGACACTTGATCAAGATTGCAACCATGTTTGAAGATAATGGAATCCAAGTGACACTTGGATTCCATTATCTTCAAACATGGTTGCAATCTTGATCGTCACTTGGATTCCATTATCTTCAAACATGGTTGCAATCTTGATCGTGGTTGCAATCTTCTCATGGCTTTTTTAATTTTTTTTTTTTGTCCGATCTTGTAGGCATTGGATCACCAATGGGCATAGTCTTATCAATTCAATAAATACCGAGGATAATTAAAACATAATTATTCAATCTAACAATATCGAGCTTCCTGTGGGACAGAATTATTCATTCCTACTCTTTGTCTTCTGGGTCTAGACTTATAAGCTTTAGAGGCTAGAACATAACCGCTCCTAAGCTATAAAAATAATTCATAGAAATTTAAGGCCACCGAATTTAAATGTTGTTATTAATCCTTGACCTGTGAACTATATAAATGGTGCATATGTTTCTCCTATTTTAAAACCGCATCCCATAACTCTCGTCCTTAACATAAATGAGTCTAACAACTCTTTCTAAAATTAGAAGTATTTGAAATAAACAAATCGGTCCGATTCATCTTATCTTTGTTGTTTTACGTATCGAACCGAATCAGCAAATGAGTATGCTTCCTAATGAAAAAGAGGTGGTTAAGACTGTTCTTGGAGTGTTGACAGTGTTGGTCTGGTCAGGGACTTGTTATGCGGAAACTATCTCTGCTAGTTTTGTGTTTGGGGATTCGTTGGTCGATGTGGGAAATAATAACTACATTATCTCCATATCGAAAGCAAACTACCCTCCTAATGGGATCGACTTTGGAAAGCCTACTGGACGATTTACAAATGGAAGAACAATATCAGACATTCTAGGTTAGTGATCAGTTTTGTGAGCCGCAAATTTTTGGTCACTAGTGCACAGCTTTACGTTAGTGAATCTTGTTTCCCGTTACAAAGTTATCGATTTTTGGTCACTTTTATTTTTTTTTTCTAGGTCAAGAATTGGGTTTGAAGGATTTTACACCACCATACCTGGCTCCAACCACTGTTGGCCCGATGATCCTTAAAGGGGTCAATTATGCATCTGGGGCTGCAGGAATTCTAAACGAAACGGGAAAGATATTTGTAAGTAGTGACGGACTCATGATTTTTATCATCGCGCTTATTTTTATGACTCTCATATGTCTCATGTCTTTCATATCAACGTCTTAATTTCTTGTTATGGTCGGGCCGGTAAAATTTTGAGTTGAATGAACGTTTTTGAATTAATGCACATCACCTATGAATTACCGGGAAAAATAGCCAGATAATTGCTGGCAGGTAATCTTATTTGCATCAGCCAACGACATTTTTTTTGTTTTGTTACAATTTTGAACAGCTACCGACGAAATTTACTGTGGGGTTACTGGCAAAACACAAACAAAATTTTATAGCCGATCTGGGTGTTTTTCCTGATAAAATAACTACATCACTATAGCAAGGGATTATGCATTTGGTAATTCGTCGCTAAAATTAGTTAATTTGAATTGAAAAAAAAATTATTCTGGAAACTAAAAATAAAATTTCTATAGGTAATATTCCGTAGGTGACAACACAGTACTATGCTAGAATATTTGTATATTATGTGAGATCTTTGTAAGCTTTGTAGGTTGGCAGGATAAATCTGGATGCATAACTTGACAACTTTGCGAACACGAGGCAAGACATAATCTTAATGATCGGTGAATCTGCAGCACAGGATTTGTTCCAAAGAGCTCTATTCATAATAAACATGGGTTCAAATGATTTTCTAGATAACTACCTCACACCAATTGTTTCAAAACCTATACAAGAACTAGTGTCACCAGAAGAATTTGTGGGAGTTTTGATTCCAAGATACAAAGGCCAGCTAAAACTAAAATTGTATAACGTTAATCTGATCCCATTTTCGGGTTACATACGACATAAAACTTTTATTTTTGGTTGATTTATATACAGAGACTGTATGATATGGGTGCTAGAAAGATTGTGGTAGCAAATGTTGGATCTATTGGATGCATTCCATATAGTAGGGATATATTTTCTTCAGCAGCTGGAATAGATGAATGTGTAGCTTTGCCAAATTACTTGGCTACCCTCTTTAACAAGCAGTTGAGAGGCTTGCTCCAAGGCCTTAACAACTCACTGAAAGAATCAACATTTGTATATGCAGATATCAATCATATCTTTGAAGAGATTCTTCAAAATTTCAGATTATATGGTCAGTTTGAAGTATAAAACACTTTATTTCTTTGACATAATCGGTAGTTTGATTTATCCCCTTTATAGTGGAATCATCAAGAGTTTGGAAATGAAGTTTGATTTATCCCCTTTATAGTGGAATAATCAAGAGTTTGGAAATGAAGTTTGATTTATACCCTCGTCAGAAAGCGGTGTTTGAGTGTCTTCGGGCTCCTCGGGCTCAAGATTTCTTAAGTGTTCTCCCTATTGAAGGATTGGGCCAACATATGTCGGCTTTGTAGTACCGGGCCATCCTGAAGTATCGGTTATTGATCCCTTTGTTTCCGATAGATGAGCCGTGCCCGGTTTGCCGTAAGGTTTGTTTGGATTCTTTTGGCAAGCATGCGGTTCACTGCAAAGAGTTGCCTGGGTTTAAGTACAGGCATGATTTGGTGAGGGATGTTCTATGCGATGTTCTTAAACGAGCCGGAATTTCGGCTAAAAAGGAAGCCCCCATAAACTTTCTTACGGATCCTCAAGAAGGAAGATCTACATTACGACCGGCCGATATACTTGTTTTTGGGTGGGTAGGGGGAAAACACGCTTGTGTCGACCTCACAGGAGTGTCCCCTCTTGTTGGGATTAGGGACACTAGATTTGTAGAAAGCCAGGCAGCATTGAAGGCGGCATCGAACAAGGTTGCTAAACACGAGAGAGCTTGTTTGGAGAATCAACACGTGTTTATCCCCTTCGCCTTTGATACTTTTGGTTTCTTAGCTCCGGATGCCGTGGACCTTTTGAATAGGGTTCAGAAAGTTGTGTATAGTAACGTATCAGCCCATAAGAATCAAAACTTTGTTTTTAGTCGGATTGGGTTTGCTATCCAAAGGGGGTTGCGGCGCAGCTTGTTGCCCGCTTACCTGCCACTTTATTGTAAGTCGTTTGGATGTTTCTATTAGATATGAAAGGTTTGTGATGAAAAAAAAAGTAGGATAACAAGCCAATATTTGGAAAATCACTTTATTTCTTGAAAAAACATATTAGATATTTTTTTTAAAAACATCAACGGTATTAGATATTTTTGCTTTCTGACATATTAGAAAACAAATGATAACTCGAATTAACTAATTATTAAGAAAATGGATTAAACTTGTCTACTTGCTAATATTGAATTATGATTTATGCAATTATGGCTTTCAATATTGTGCACTTGAGAAATGTTCTCAGTTGGACTAGGAGTTAATTACTATTTATTTACCCTAGTGTACTTATTGTAATAGGTTTTGAAAATGCGGATTCAGCATGTTGTCATTTGGCTGGTAAACATGGTGGCATCATACCATGTGGACCGCCTTCCAAAGTTTGTCCTGACCGATCAAAGTACGTTTTTTGGGACCCCTATCACCCGTCTGAAGACGCCAATACTATCATAGCCAAGCGACTTATGGACGGAGGCATCAAAGAGTATATCCTATTAACTTAAGAACCCTTTTTAGGCGTTAAAAAAGGACGGTTTTCAAGTCTCGAGCAGTTGAATTAGTTATCCATTAATCTTTCAACAAAAATGACTGTATTCATCCAAAATATTGGGAGTCTTTACTTCGAAGAAATGTACAACTGCATATCTACTTAAAGTAATAAGCCTATAGGTAAAGAGTGTGTATTGAGCTTCAACTTAGTCAAATAAGAGTATTGTTTGCGTGTATGCAATAGTTAAGCCTAACACTCGATATATGTTGACATTCATTTTAGTAGGATTATAGCTTGTATCATTACGTCAAACATTAACTTGACTGTTGTTTTTGTGAGGATATACTTCTTAGAGATTAAGAAACTATGTAATAATGGGTTATATCAGAAGGGTTATAGGATATATATTAGAGAAGTTTTACCAAGGTGCAATCAAGTTAGTCATGTTCATGGTGAAACTTAGACGCGTCGATTATGTTTGGTTAATGGGTTACGAGTTGGCTGCTTGAACCATGGAACCCAGCATGACCCGCATGCGTTAGAAATCATTCATAACACAACCTGTCAGACCCATTTACCTACCTAAGTTAGTTGTAATCACGTTGTAAAATGTTACGCTGGTTGGGGTTGTACGTATTGGATTAAACAGGTCATGTCAAAAGGAAAATGTTCAAAGCAAAACAAACAATGTTGAGATTATGAGATCTGCATAATATAGTTTTACTATTTGTTATAAATGTGATACAAAAAGCAAGTTAAATAACCGCTTACCCACATCGATGCACTAGGTATAAATGATTTATGCAATTCTCAGAGTTGTTAGCATAAAATTGGTTCAGAAATAAGATCTCCATATACATAATACGTTATAACTAAGGATTTATTTCATATAGGTAAAGGATGAAATACGAAATCGATTATCGTACAATAGGTACGCGAGTGCCTGGAGCGTCCATCTTCAATAACCATATTTCGCGAGCCGGCCTCCTTCAACCTCTTCTCCCGTCGATTTCGTCCACTTTCACCATCGCCGTTCAACGATTCCGTCCACCATCCACCTTCGCGACCACCATCTTCTTCCGACACAACCATCGATCGTTGCTAACATGTCAGTTGATTAAATTGCCCAATTGAAATTGAAATTATTGAACTAATTGATCAATTAAACTTTGAAATTGGTCCAATTAATCATCAATTTGAAGTTTCAATAAATCAATTTTGAGTTTTTGAAGAAACCCAGTTGCAGACGTTCCATAATTTGTTCATATGGTCGAATCAATGATCAAATTAACAGTCGATTGATGATTGTTTGATGATTATGAGATTATATGAAGTGATTTCAGTATTCAATTTCATGTTTACATGTGTTTAATTTCTTTTTTTTTTTTGTTAGTTTTAGAAGTTCTGAACAGCCAGAACTTCTTAGAACTTCTAAACAACCAGAACTTTCTGAACAGCCAGATCTTCTAAGAACTTCTAAACAGCCAGAACTTCTTAGAACTTCTAAACTTTTTATCAGAACTTCTAAATTTTTTTGAACACCCAGAACTTCTTAGAACTTCTAAACTAAACAACCTGAAATTCTTAGAACGTATTAGAATGTTTAAAGATGTTCATTTGTTTTTGAACACCCAGTGCTTCGTTGAATGTATTAGAACGTTTAAAAATGTTCTTTTTGGTCAGAACGTTTAAAGGTATTCAGTTATGTTTCAGAACGTTTAAACATAATATTTTGAACCCTAATAAGAGCTCGATTGAGTGTGTTATTTATGCAATTCCATAATTGATTGATGAATCTAAATGCTTCTACACATCAATTCGATTGATTAAATCATCATTTTGGTGTTTATTTTGGTCAGAACGTTTAAACTTTGAGAAGAACGATTAAACATGAACCCTAATCAGAGCTCAATTAAGTGTGTTAATCTGTATTTTCATAATCGATTGATGATTCTAAAGCCTCTTACACATCAATTCGATTGATTAAATCATCAATTTTTGATCAATTTGAAGATTTTTAATGTTCAGTAACGTTCTTTTCAATTTTGGGTTTTGACTTTTGAGATTTCATACTGTAAGCTGTGATTAGAGTTTAGAAATTGGATTAGATTGAGCGACAAGTTCCGAATTTGGATCAGAGTTTATTTGTAATCGACGAATTTTGATCGCGAACTACTGTTGGGTTATTTACGAAATTGTCACCGCGCGTTTTTTAATCAAACGTTCTGGAATGTCGCGTACCTAATGTACGATAAGCCCTTATTGTACGTTAACCCACCCCATTTCATATATACCTTTACAAATATTAGAAATATCATATATACACAAGCAAAACTTGAAATATCATTTATGCTCTTACAAAATAATTAAAATACTATATATGACCTTACAAAATAGTTAAAGTATCATATATACCCTCATTCATTAATAACAATTTAATAAGTTAACATTTTATCGTTATTTTTCTAAAATTTTAACTTTCATATATGCCAATTTTTTAACGAATAGACCATTCTACAATTTTCCATCACACAATGTGTTTATACCATATGTTATTAATTTAATTTTGATTGGCGTTTCTCATCTAGACGACAACCAAATAAACCTCGCCACTTCTTCAAATTGCAAATACTTCAAAGTTTTATCGTATCGAATGTTCTACATTGTCAACCTTTTATCACATTTAATCGAACCTAGATAATATGGTGACTTTTTAAATTGTTTTTAATGAATTGGGTGATATATTAATAATTTTGTATATGATAATTTTAGTTTTGCATGGGTATATGATGTGTTGTAAAACACACTTACTTTCCGTATGGTTTTGTCATGTTTTACGTACTTAATAGTTTGATTAATAAGGGTTATGGGTGGTTTTTGCTTAATTTTACAAAGATTGAATGTTTACTTGTAGGTTATGAAAGTTGATGAAAAAAGAGTTAAGTTTGAAAACTATAGGGGCTTATTTGATCAAGTTTAAAGACTACAATTCAAGGACCAACCCAAGACACAAAATCCAAGCCTTTCAAGTATTATTATTAAATAATATATGAAAAAAAACAAACACCCGAGCACCTCAAGAGAGCCGATCGGAAGATAACATAAAAAAAAAGAGGTTTGTTGTTTGTTTGGTGAAAGTTGTCGGCTAGCTTGGGAGGTTTTAAGGATTCAAAAGGTGATTTAATTAGTTTTGTGGCTGGGATTATACTTCCCACGTGAAATTTGGGCAGCCAAGTTTATTATTAAAACAAAAGCAAGAACCCTAACTCTAGATATAATTTCGATCGAAAATTTGGGCAGCCACCAAGGAAGAGAGAAAAAATCTTGTGGAGGTTAGGGGCGGCTAGGAAAGGAAGAGGAAGGCTCGGGGCATCTTCGTACAGCAGCTAGGCATCTTATACATCGTTTATTACAGTCATATATCTTAAGTAAATCACTCATAAACTTTGTCTTTTGTTCAAGAACCCTAACTAGTTGATTTGTTCTTTTACTTTGGATTGTTTTGCAAGTAACTTAAAGATTGATTAGTGTTTGATTGTTCTTGATTCTTGAATGAGTTTACTTATGTTTATGTTGAGTTTTATGATGTTTTTCCTAAGCGTTTGCTGCTGTCCATAAGTTATGTTAGGCTAAACTTGTTAGTTCTACCAAAGTTAGATGAATATTGTTAGGTTTTAATGAGTAATATGGATTGTTGATCATCATGGCTTGAATTGTTAATGAAAAGTTTGGTTTAACATTGAATTAGGTTGTGTTTAGTGGCTGTGAATTTTTTTAATTACACTCATATACCTCTTGCTTTGATTAATTGAACACGTTTTGATTGATTGTTGCTTGTTAGAACTCTTTACTTGGTGTTTAGGGTTTGTTTGCGGGGTGATCAACCGTAGGGTTTAAGTGAGTGTTTTAATTGAATATAATCAGTGGGTGAACACCTTCTTAGAGACCGAGAGGTGATAGGAAGTAAGGTCGTCTTATAGCTTTTACTTGTTAGGATTAAGATCGCGCGAGAGCGGGTTTGGTTCTTGTCGGGTTTGGGTTTTTGTGAGCGATTAGTTGATCTAGTTTAAGTTAAACTAAATTGTTCCTCTATCCTTGGTTGCGTAGTATTCGTCTCCATTAGGGTAGTGTGTCGGTGAGTCCGAGAGGAGAGTCGGCATTAGAGCACTTTAACAGTTTGTTTCCCGGTTTGTTCTTAAAATCAACTACGTGTAAGTTAGAGTTTGTTGGTGAGACCGAGAGGTGATCTAGCTTTCTTGAGTGAACCTTAGTTGTGTCATCCTTAGGAACCGGTGTCGTGAGATTCTTCAATCCATTACCTTATTATACATTCGATATGATTCTTGCCTAGGTAGACGTTTTATCCAACTGTAGTCAAGTTTCCAAGTTTTGTCAAGAGTTTCATATAGTTATGTTAAGTTTAGTTAAAGTAAGTTAAGTTAAGTAGTTAATTAAATCTTAAAAATAATTTAAATATTCTTAGGTTAGTCTTGGTTAGGGTTAAGTATCTTTAACGTTTTCACGTGTCCTTGTGTTCGATACTCGGACTTCCTTAGTGCTATACTATTAGTGATCGGTACACTTGCCGGTTTTGTGTGGTTTCTTTAGGATTTTCGTTAATAAATTTAAAGCTTAGTTGTGAGAGCATCATTATACACACATCAAGTTTTTGGCGCCGTTGCCAGGGACACGGTTTGAGGCGTATTGAAAACGACCCAAGTTGGGATTTTCCTATTGTATTTTCGTATACTTAGATTAGATTAGTTATTTTAATTAGTTTAGTGTTAGTTTAATTTTATTTTTAGTATTTTATTCTATTTTTATCTGGTGCCCGTGATCCTTTTCTATTGAGTGTTCTTTACAGGAAATATGTTCGGACGACAGGTTGGAACGCCATGGTGCAAAGTGTGTGGCGGAGATCACTGGGTACATGATGCATATGAGCGAAGGAGGATAGAAACTGAGGCACGGAAAGCTCCATGGGAATCACTTTTGGCAAATCCTCCTCCATACCGATTTGCATATGATCAAATGGGGAACTTCTCAGGGTATTAAGATTTGTCAGGGAATATATTAGAGCCCACCCCAGAATTGGAGGCAATAATGGATGATGTGTTGTTTGCTATTAGAAATGATTTGGAATATATTCCACCTTTGAATCCACCTTTGTTTGAAACCCTGAGTGAGATTGAAGATACCAGAATGGAGGAGCAGAGAGTAGAGGAATATGTTCCCTCTTGGGAGGAAGAATTTAAGGATGAGTTTGGTGAAGAGTTGATGGACTTTGCCATTATAGATGAAGGCGAGTTTGACCCACTTGGTGATCTAAAGCTGCTTGAAGATTTAATATATAACGAGCCAAGTGTGACGATTGAGAAGGAGCTTTGTAAGGAGAGCCATGAAGTAGTTAGTTATTCGGTCCTTCCGACACTTCACCTCGATTGTGAAAAACCAAAACACGAACCGTACTTAATCTCCATTCGGGACGTGTTCAGGTTTAAAAGTTTGGCTAAAAGAACTAGAAGGAGGATTTCTGGGCGAAGAAATCGTAGTGTGATGAAGAGATTGACTTCCCCATTTCACTTCATTGAACCATTTTTGGGGGAATTCAAGAGTTGGTGGGCCGAGTTTAATTCATATGGTCGGGCCCATGAGAGTTGTGCAATTGGTTTCTTCCCGACCAATTGTAAAAGGAGAGTGTTGAGGAGCATCGACGGGAAGAGGATAAAGGAGAAGCCTCCTGATTGAGGTTTCAGGAGCGAGTCCGGCTGAAGACTATTCAATAAACTTAGCGCTTCCCGGGAGGCAACCCAGTAATATCTTTCCTTATTATTTTATCTTCATTTTTATTTTTATTTCCAAGTTTTTCCTGGTGTTTCTTCTCTTACTTGCAGGTTATTCCTTGGTTGGTTGATGACGGTTGATGAGCTGGAGTTCTAAACAAGTGTGGGGATGAAATTTGCTTAAGGATTGTCGTTTTTGTTCGTTAGTGATAGCTTGATAGAGAACACTGGAGTTTTAAGCTTGCGTTTGAATAGGCGGGCGAGGAACATGATTCACCGCACACTTGCATGATCACGTATACCAGGGGAGTCTGTTCCACTTTATTTTTCTTTATGTTTTGGTTTTGTCTTTTCCTTGTCTCACATTGAGGACAATGTGAAATTTAAGTGTGGGGATGGGGAACTGACGTTTTCATTTTTAAGAAAAATAAAAGAATTTTGAAAATCATGGGAGTTAATATTTAAAAAAAAATGTTTTAAAGAAAAATGTCCCTTCAAAATTGTTTTTCTTCTACGTTAAGCAGGAAATGATATTATTACCGTTGTGTTAACGAACACTCGAAACTTTTGAAATATATAATATAATAATAAAAGAAGAGATGGCCTGCATATATCAGATTTGGGATGTGTCGGTAGGCCCAACTAGCTTTGATAGTCCTCTTTAGCAGTTTTTATATATATATATAATAATTTGAAAAATGGTGAAACCGAATTTCGATGCTTAGGGAGGATTACCATAATCTGAAAACTTTGAGATGGTTATACTTAGATGCACTCAAACCAGCACACACCACATTTCCATCTTTCTACGAGCTTAGAAATAGTTATATTTTTTAGGGTGATATAAAAGATTAAAAAAAAGAAAAAAAAGAAAAAAAAAAGAGAAGAGAAAAAAAAAGAAAGAAAAAGAAAAGTATATATTGAAAGTTATGTTTGTGTATTCTCAAAAAGTTGTTCAAGAAAAGCAAAATGCTTGTGAACAAAGTTATGTATTGTAAAATGCCAAAGAAGCATTCTTTAAAGTTAGTAAAAGAGGCCAAAGTGCACATACTAGACGGGACTTAGAGTTTACGTGTTACCTTGGGGATGGTGACTCTGAGGATACACTATTGGGGCTCGAAGGTTCTTAGTCAATAAATAAAAATTAGGAATATATAGGACAAAGTTCAATAATATTTAGGAATAGCTCGTACGACCTCCACATGACCATTCATCCATCAAAATTTCACCGAGTGCATCTAATTAGTACCATCAACGAGTCCTTGGCTTATGGTGATTTGTCGAGCCAGTTTGCTTCGACTCTAGTTCTTCTAGCTCTCTTTGTCTGAGATGGGGTAGGTGTAGCCTTAATTTTTGGACTTAAAATGTTTATCGCAAAAGGGGGGCTTGATTGGCTGGGTTTAAGTGGACAACAATATCGACAATCGCGGTCAATATGTCGAGCTGTTTCTTATGTTTTGATAATGATTAATAATCTTAGAGTTTGTTGTTTTTCACTTGGTTATGATCCTGTGTAGATTACTTTTTCAGGGACGAAAAGTCTTAAGTGTGGGGATGTTTGATGTGTTGTAAAACACACTTACTTTCCGTATGGTTTTGTCATGTTTTACGTACTTAATAGTTTGATTAATAAGGGTTATGGGTGGTTTTTGCTTAATTTTACAAAGATTGAATGTTTACTTGTAGGTTATGAAAGTTGATGGAAATAAGAGTTAAGTTTGAAGACTATAAGGGCTTATTTGATCAAGTTTAAAGACTACAATTCAAGGCCCAACCCAATACACAAAATCCAAGCCTTTCAAGTATTATTATTAAATAATATATGAAAAAAACAAACACCCGAGCACCTCAAGAGAGCCGATCCGAAGATAACATAAAAAAAAAAGAGGTTTGTTGTTTGTTTGGTGAAAGTGTCGGCTAGCTTGGGAGGTTTTAAGGATTCAAAAAGTGATTTAATTAGTTTTGTGGCTGGGATTATACTTCCCACGTGAAATTTGGGCAGCCAAGTTTATTATTAAAACAAAAGCAAGAACCCTAAATCTAGATATAATTCCGATCGGAAATTTGGGCAGCCACCAAGGAAGAGAGAAAAAATCTTGTGGAGGTTAGGGGCGGCTAGGAAAGGAAGAGGAAGGCTCGGGGCATCTTCGTACAGCAGCTAGGCATCTTATACATCATTTATTACAGTCATATTTCTTAAGTAAATCACTCATAAACTTTGTGTTTTTTCAAGAACCCTAACTAGTTGATTTGTTCTTTTAGTTTGGATTGTTTTGCAAGTAACTTAAAGATTGATTAGTGTTTGATTGTTCTTGATTCTTGAATGAGTTTACTTATGTTTATGTTGAGTTTTATGATGTTTTTCTTAAGCGTTTGCTGCTGTCCAAAAGTTATGTTAGGCTAAACTTGTTAGTTCTACCAAGGTTTGATGAATATTGTTAAGTTTTAATGAGTAATATGGATTGTTGATCATCATGGCTTGAATTGTTAAATGAAAAGTTTGGTTTAACATTGAATTAGGTTGTGTTTAGTGGCTGTGAATTTTTTTAATTACACTCATATACCTCTTGCTTTGATTAATTGAACACGTTTTGATTGATTGTTGCTTGTTAGAACTCTTTACTTGGTGTTTAGGGTTTGTTTGCGGGGTGATCAACCGTAGGGTTTAAGTGAGTGTTTTAATTGAATATAATCAGTGGGTGAACACCTTCTTAGAGACCGAGAGGTGATAGGAAGTAAGGTCGTCTTATAGCTTTTACTTGTTAGGATTAAGATCGCGCGAGAGTGGGTTTGGTTCTTGTCGGGTTTATGTTTTTGTGAGCGATTAGTTGATCTAGTTTAAGTTAAACTAAATTGTTCCTCTATCCTTGGTTGCGTAGTATTCGTCTCCATTAGGGTAGTGTGTCGGTGAGTCCGAGAGGAGAGTCGGCATTAGAGCACTTTAACAGTTCGTTTCCCGGTTTGTTCTTAAAATCAACTAAGTGTAAGTTAGAGTTTGTTGGTGAGACCGAGAGGTGATCTAGCTTTCTTGAGTGAACCTTAGTTGTGTCATCCTTAGGAACCGGTGTTGTGAGATTCTTCAATCCATTACCTTATAATACCTTCGATATGATTCTTGCCTAGGTAGACGTTTTATCCAACTGTAGTCAAGTTTCCAAGTTTTGTAAAGAGTTTCATATGGTTAAGTTAAGTTTAGTTAATTAATTTAGTTAAAGTAAGTTAAGTTAAGTAGTTAATTAAATCTTAAAAATCATTTAAATATTCTTAGGTTAGTCTTGGTTAGGGTTAAGTATCTTTAACGTTTTCACGTGTCCTTGTGTTCGATACTCGGACTTCTATAGTGCTATACTATTAGTGATCGGTACACTTTCCGGTTTTGTGTGGTTTTTTTAGGATTTTCGTTTAATAAATTTAAAGCTTAGTTGTGAGAGCATCATTATACACACTTCAGTATATATGGTATTTTCAATATTTATAAGGGTATATATGAAATTGCCCTAAAACTAATACAACCTATTGTTTTACATGGTATTTATAATATAAAAATTTCAGGGGTCGGTGTGCATACATAGTTGTACTTTAAGCTGTTTGGTTTGTAACTTTACATTTTCTCACGACCTACCACCATGTTCACTTTCTGATTATACGTGTCATGAACTTCTGGCTTCTTCCTTTCCATTCCACCCCAATTCTCTCAGATCGGATTTCCACTTTAGTGGCAGGCTATATGTAGAGTGACATGGTAGTGGTGTTGAGGCGTTTGAGATAGTCGTCGAAACTTTCGTTAAATCACTGGAAAACACTAGGTCTCACCGATTTGTGAAAAATAGAACGACGACCACCATCATCGTTCACCATCGTTGGTTGGTTCAATTTAGTAACCCTAGATAGCGTTGGTGTGGTGGTGGGATGGGGTGACTTCTGTAGTCACCGGCTATTGTTGGTTCATAACCCTAGGTGGCGATGGTCTGGTGGGGATGTGGTGGAAGTTGAGACTTAATGCTTCGGCTCCTGACGCCGTCTCATTGCATGAAATCCCTCGAATTAAGGTTTTTGTTCATCAGAACCTGTCAAAATCCAAATCACAGGTTAGGAATCAACAAATCTTCATTTTAGTTTTATTAATTAAGAAAAATGAAAGCAATTTTCAGACTATTATACATATATAAGGCTGTGAATTAGTAATTCATTGATTAATTTAATAATTTCGGATTATTAGGTCCGTGTCATGATATGATTTACTCACATTTTTTTGTTTTGGCACCTTTTAATGTAGTTAGATACGGGGACTGACTTGAAGACTTGGGTGCCACATAACTTGATCTCTTTGTTATGGTATGCACAACCATCGTCCAATACATGATTACTTTAGGTAAGTTATCTTTGAACCCGCTTTTGTACATGTATTGTTTGTTAACTTCTCATGACATATTATTTTATCATGATTTTAACAGACATTTGTTACTAAAAGAAACAACCTCTTTCAGCTGTGAGATCTTCATCACCTTTAAATGTATTTAATAATCTTAAAGACATGGGGTGTCATCTTTAAACGACACATGGATGTCTGCTAAAGAACTCTTCAGAAAGGTTGAACACATGTGTCCCTGATCAAATGTGAGTTTTCTTTCTTTCTAATGTATTATTCAAATGACATGTTAGTGTTACAAGTCTTCTTGATTTAGATGTATAATTGTTGTTTTATTTAATAATAGCTTTATTGACAACAATAAGAGTCTGCACTTGGTAGCAATGCTAGCCCAAAAGCAGAGGACTTACAAGCTGTTGGAGGCTGATGACTATGTGAAGCCTAAAAAGACTATAAAAAATGATAAGTGTTTCAAAAATAAGAGTGATGCCCAAGAAGATGAAGACGACGAAATATAATTGCATGTACTCTCTATAATAAATTTGATTTTTTTATATTGTAAGCATTATATATTGGTGTCTAAAAGATCACTCATGTGCTTTAATGGTAGTGAATATATATGAAGTTATAAACATATATTAGTGAATATTTACAACATTTGAGTTGTGAATGTACATTTACTCACCATGCGATGTGATTAGAATTTTCCCATGCGAGTGCGACTCGGATCCTTCATGCGATGCGATTGGAACACTTATACGATTTGTTTGGACTTCGCTAATTTATCAAAATTTCACATTTTTAGTTTTACATTCAGTTTTGTTTTTATTTATTTATTTTAGTTGTTGTTGTTTGTTTCTTTTAATATCAGTTCTAATGTATCTGTTTAATGATGTTTTGCAGCAACATAACATGTATTGTCTTTTAGATCTTCGCAAAAACAGGAAGCATAAAGTCTTTATCTCCATGATCAAGGGACTTAAAGAGACTCCATTACTATATGCCATCACTACTAATCCAGAGATTCATACCTACTGGATTGAAGAGTTTTGGAAAACTCTTAGGAGCTCTACGTACTCTAACTCCATCACAACCAAAGTAGTTGGGAAGAAACTGACAATAACTGAAGAAGACATCAGAAGAGCACTCAACATCAAAGATGTTGTAGATCACTTCTTCAAGAAGTTCAAGAAGGGGGGATTACAAGAGATAGTTGACAACATGGGGTACGATACGAAGTGGAAGACACTGGAAAACAAGCACCTTTCACCATATTGGTGATATTTGTTTCACATTGTTGTCTGCTGCTTGTCTGGTCTAAGAGGAGGCTTCGATAGTTTAAGAATGAATTAGGTTTGTGCAATGGCATGCTTGACCAACCAAGCACAGTTCAATTATTCCAAGATTCATTTTTCTCTGCATGCATGTAAATGCTTCTACTGATAGCTCATTGATATGCATCCAAGATTCGTGCAGCATTGCTTAATGATTTGATGCTTGAGGTGCCTAGGCCAGTATACAAGGTTGAGTATGATGTTGAAGGGAATGAGTTACCACAATTGGAACCACACCATGAAAATATGGTGAAGTAAACTATATTTGGCTCTATGTTAAGAACAACATGCAGAGGTTACCGGTACAGAGGAAGGGTTCTTGGAGACAAGTTCGGGTTATTTTCTTAAACTGAACACGTTAGTGATAATGCTAGTGAAAAAGAATATCGTGTTGAGGAGTTGGAGGATGAGGAGACTGAGGCTGAGAAGTTTGTGAAGAAGAAGAAAGCGGTTACGCCTGAGAAAAAGAAAGTGGTGATGAAAAGGAAGGCAATTGGCAAGCCTTATGCTGGTGGTTCTTCCCAACAAGAAGAAGAGAAAGAAGACTCGCCCGAGCGACCGGTGAAGCGTTTGAAGAAGGTTGGGGACTCCAAGAAGCCCACCTCCTTGGTTATAAAACTTTCTAATGCCACTGGGACAGAAACTACCACTCCTCCACCAAAAACCACTCAACCAGATACTTACACAACCTCACTCTGATACCCTAAAACGAGGACTAGCCATGCTTAAGGGAAAACAAGCTAAAGTTCCCCAAACCAAACCTTCACCTCTCAAACTTCATGACTCCCTAACAACGAGACCTCCATCCTCGCCAAATGCACAATCCTCACCCCGTACTAACCTCACCTTTCCACCAAACACTATCCCCACCACCTACTGCATTAACCTTACACCTACCATATCACATGACCAACCTTTAACCTCCCCACTTAAGTCACCAAACCTGTTTACCTCACCACCTAGGACCACATCCATATGGACCTCCACCTTTACTTCCTCACCTACATTCCCTACCTCTCACCTAACCAATCCAAACTACAACCAAATCTCAAACCCTTCCTATAACCCAATTCACCACCCAACAAACCCAAACCATAACCATGCCCTTCCAATCAACTACACGACCTACCCCATCCTATACACCACCTTTAACACAAATCCTAACCCCAAAACCTTTGTCTAGTGGTATGCATAAAAACGCTCCATTATACACGGATTCTATCTTAGATAGTATCTTGGCTTTGGAGGAATCTAATGAGAAACAGGCTGAATGGGAAAATATGATGCTAGAATTTGTGAAGAAACACAATGAGAAGCTGGTGAAGTTGGAGAGAGAAAAGGCTGTGATGATTGAAAAAATGGAGAAGTTGGAGAAAGAAAGAGATGCTAATGAAGCCAAGGTTGCTATGTATGAGAACATGATTGCTGGACTTCAGTCGCGAGTGGACGATCTGCAAAAGTTTTTGAATTACATATCATTGTCCCTCGCTAAATATCACGTTGAAATAGAAAGACTACAGTCATAAGTTGCTTATAATGAGAAAGACCTGCTGTCCTCGACCAACATTGAAGCAAGTATAAGATTCGATTTGGAATTTGAGGTCGACAGGTTGAAGTGTGAGATTGAAATATTGGAATCAAGGGTTTTATTCCTTGAAAGTGATGTAGGGTCCTCATCAAATGTTACCCAGCAAAGGTCAGAGATTGAGAGGAAAACACATATATTACATGAATGATCAATTAAATATTCTACATAAAAAATACACATCTTACGCAAATACGTAAATTACGGACATCAAATACATTACAAATTCCAAAAGTTATACAAATTATATAACTTACATACATTACATATATTACATGAATGATCAATTAAATGTACTACATAAAAAATACACATCTCACATAAGAAATTAGTCAAATTACACAAATTACATAACATAACCCGTTAAGTAATGCACTTAATTTTAAATGAAATATACGAAAAATAAACCTACACATCCATCTTCGTAAAGAGAAAATGAAAACTATATAATATGTTTATATAATCCTTTAAAATAAAATGAAAGATTTTGTAAGGCCCTGTGCCCCGGTGACCTACTTTGGCACTCATAAACACAGTTCTACAAATCAGAGTTAATTAAAACCTTAGCGGAAACGTTAACTTCAATCAGTCAATACAAAATATCCAAATCTTGTCTTTAAACATAACATAAGACATCGTGTTTAAAAAATCATGACAATTCTTCTTCAGATGCCAGCCACTTCAGATTATACCATGTGTCCCCCTCAAACCAGCTCCATCATCCTATTTACCTTTGTGCATACTAAAGTCAGCTATGCTGAGTGAGTTCTAGTAATCAGGCAACATACAATACACTCACATACATACGTATCCGAAGACACATATTAATACCCGACGTGAGTTCTAACTTTATTCCAAGAACTTCATAAATTTTATAAATATCCATATGAGGAACGTCTTTTATAAATATCCAAAAGATGATATTATCATGATATCTATTAAAAGAACATTTTCTATTAACCATACAAGGAACACTATTTATTATCCATAGAAGGAACAATGAGTATTATCCATAGAATGAATGCTATATATTATCCATAGAAGGAAAAATGTGTATTATCTACAGAAGGAACATGTATATTATCCATAGACGGAACAATGTGTATTATATATAGAAGGAACATGTATATTATCCATAGAAGGAACAATGTGTATTATCCATAGTAGGAACAATATCTATTATCCATAGGAGGAACTTATACTTAGCTATATAATATTCATTTAAGGAACACTAATAAGGTCCACAGTCCTTATCTATGCTATCACGTTCCACGTCTATGTCCAATAGAAGTTAGAGAGATTTGTCATCCTAAATTACTATGTTGGACGTAAGGCCATCATACCGTACATACACGTTCTTACACGTACCACATATATAATCATTATATATAATGTACCCACGTAAAGAATCAAATTACATTATAGCATAAGGACACACTATGCATCCTTCACATTAATCTTCTAACGATCAACTTCCCTGGCGATACGTGCAATATCCGAAGATCGTTAACGCACCGACAAGCACTCATTCATAACCTCAATATAATATCTATCACATAATTCGTATATAACATACGCTTGCCACTTAAGGTAAGTGTATTAACATTTCACATTGAGTATGAACACAACCCCGAAAACATAACAAGGAAATGGGGCTAGAAACTCACATGTTTCCTGCTTCTGATGACGGTTATGTCCTTCCTTGCAACGTACGACTGATTGTATCGTAAGGCACATTAATCAATTACTACTTCTAGAGTTCGTTTACTTTATTGGCCTTTGATGTGCTAATAGTAGTCAATTAAAAATACGCTAAAATAGACACTAAGTAGTACTTTAGACTCTTAAACTTAACTTAAACTACTAAATAAATAAAAGACACAGACAATTAGACACCTACGACTAAAAGCAAAAAATAAACATGTAAAAATCTAATTAAATAAAACCCTAAAACTCAAAAGCAAAAACACAATAGCACGTATATAGCAAGTAAGTCTAATCAAAGCTAATAACGCATTCGCCAAGAGTCCCCGGCAACGGCGTAAAAAACTTGATGTGCTAAAAGTTTAAAAGTAATACTCTAGACTCTTAAACTTAACTTAAACTACTGACCGGCAAGTGTACCGGTCTACTCTAGTACAGCTAAGTAAGTCAGGATATGGAACCCCCTAGACTTTTTAAATTACGAAACTAGCAAATTAACAAGACTAAATGAAACGACTATTTATTAATATTTTTAAGGGGGATTTTTAAACTAAATTATATTAAGCTAGAAATAAACACTAATTAATTAAAATAATATAACTATAATGATTACTTAACTCTAAATGATTATTATAATATTAAACTTAAAACCCTAATTAATTAAAATATGAATAAGCTAATAAATTACTTAGATTAATTCATATTATGAAATTAACTACCTAGGCTAGAATCCCCTAAGTTTTGGCTACAATTTAACTAAGAAACTTAAGTTATGGAACTGGGATCGTAAGATAAACTCTTGACAGAAAACCCGAACAAGACCCTTGAACCTTCAAGAAGAGACCTATGAGTTTCAAACAAGCGTGGAATTACTTATGTTCTAACAAGACCCTTGACCCTTGAACCCTTGCCACACTAGTTTTAAATATTAAACTTCCTTATGGTTATTTAATTACTTATGTTTAAATATCTTTATGGTGAAATCCTACCTTACAGCGTGGAATTCAAAGATAGCTAAGAAGACTCAATTGACTTAATAGACGAAGTTAAGAATCAAACCTAGACAAACTCCTTACGAAGAACTAAATCTAGTAATCCTAACCAACAAAGATCTATTAATAACCTATCACTTTACAAGTTTCAAGGCTAACTATTTAATTTTTTTTATTGTTTCTATGATCTTATTCGAATTCAATCACAAACTAGTAAAGAACATACAGTGTCGGTCCCTTCGATTTCAGCTGGATCTTATCAATCAAGTCATAACTCACACAGATTAATCGTGTTGACAAGAGAGTTAATGACGGGTTGCTATATTTAGAAAGATATCCGTTTGTTACAGGCGGAATCAATAACAAAAATACGGTTGCAATGAGTAATCAAAGATAGAAAGCACACACGGGATTCACTCAAAAGATTTCCACTTATATAAGATTAATCATACAAAAGGATAATCGATTTAGGGTTTTCTAGGAATCCTAGGACAGCCGTCACTTTCTAGAAAATATTCATTCTTATCCGAAAGTGTAAAGGCTTATTTCTCTCTCTGCGTGTCCGTACCCCCTTTTGGCGGCGTGCCCTAAACATTCTATTTATAGGCCTGCTAACCTAGGACAACTATCATTCCTTCTAGAAACCCCCAAATACAATTATACATACTCAGATTACATATTCAAAATAAACTAAGTGGAAAACAAGTCTTCCGGGTAGGCTATGCATCAATCTTGTCTTTCCAAGTATGCTCGGCCATCCTTCATAACTTGGTAACATAAAAGTGTGCCCGGGTACAGTTTCCGGGTAGACTTGACTTAAAGAGTATTTTACTAAGTAAAATACTCACCGAGTAGACTTCAGTCTTCTTGACTTTGCCAGACTTTGCCCAACAACTTCTTACGAGCAACCTTGTTCTTCGATGGTCCATTTCAACTCTTTGCCATAATATAACTTATTAGCAAAGTGTACTCGGGAGTACTGTTCCTTTCTTGAGTTGAACCTTGCCCGATGTTACTTAGAGATATATTCCATTTATACATCAAGCTTGCTCGGACCATAATTATTAAAGAATACCTTGCCCGGTCTTCCAATCACATGGCTTCATGGACTTGGTCAACCAAACCTTACTCGGAAGAGTAATATACTTGGTTCTGAAGAACAGACTTGCTTGATAAAGTGAACCTTGCCCGGATTTACATAAACTAGTGAACCCTACTCGGAAACACACTAATTTGCAAACCCTGCTCGGATAACCACTTAAGAAGACTATTTGAAGTAAACCTTGCCCGGTAGGCAAAATATCGTACTCGGCTAAGTAAAAGCTTGCCCGGATGACTAAGGTGTGCTCGGATTCATTACTTAGCGAATTTAGAGGAGGTTGAGAAGATTCCAATCTCCCATGTACTTCATTTAGGTCAAATCTTTGACTCAACAATCTCCCCCTTTTCTTGACCCAACAATCTCACCCTAGATTGGAACACCTCAGCTAACCCAAAACATTTCTATGGTTACTTACACTCAGCAAAAATACACATCAAATCAAAAATCAAAATTACATATTCAAATAACATAAACATAATTACATAATCAGAAAGTTGTCCGAAGACATTACAAAACAAATCCTAATCTTGAAATTCTTCATTTCAGCCAGAGATGCTTGTTTAATTTTCTTGCTCAACCAAGAATCTTAACAGTTCTGATTGCTTAGCACTTGTAGGCCTTTGCCTTTCTTTGTAATCAGAGAGATACAGTGCTGCAATCACCTTCAATTGCCATAGATTGAATTTTCTGAAGTCATTTTTAGAGAAGATCTTCACAATCTCTCCATTTTCCATCATAACATTCAGATGTTTAGCCTTGGAATCATAGAATATTCCACTTGGCATAACATTGTGGTTGACTGAAGGGTTTTGTTGCTTTTACATCAACCTTGACAAAGGGTTTATCCATCTTCAAGTGCATCTGTTTTGGTTTTTCCTGAGTAGTCACAGACATCTTCCTTTTCTTTGTATTGTTCTGTTTTGAGACCAAAGATGTTGTCTTTCTGCGGAATTCCTTTACTTTGGATTTCTCTTTAATTGTCATCTTTGATAGACCAGCCACCTTTTAGGATATCCCTTTGTTCATACCAACTAGAGATTGAGCGGCTCCCTTCTTCAATTTCAATTGTTGTCCTTTCATTTTCTTGAAGTTGCTCAAAATCTCTTTTCTTGTCATTACTTTTACATAATCAAATGGAATTCCATTCTTAAGCAAAAATTTTGGTTTACCACCATATTTGCTTAAGAATTTTTGAATTTCAACTTCTTATTCCAAATCATCTTTCAATTTCAAGCCTTTTAGTTGATTGTCTTGAGTATTCTTTTCTTTACTTAAAGCCTTTGAAATCTTGTCAATGACAGTGTCTAGTTTCTCCTTTATCTCTTTCTCAGGTTCTTCTTGCTTAATTAGTTTGAGCAGAGAGACTACCACACCACTTGGAATTTCTTGATCATTCAAGCATTTTTCAATCAGTTCTTGAGGGACTTCTCTCTGATTATTCTTCACTTCATCTCTTAGCTTTCTCTCATCTTCAAACAGCTTCATCAAGTTTTCTTGTTCTTCAAAGTCTTTATCAGACATCATTTGAGTCAGAAATTCACGGTCATAAATTTTTATCATTCTTTGCACATAGACTCTTTTGGCTTCTGATTCAGATTCATTCATTTCTGAGTCCATTGTATTCACCTTCTGAGAATTTAAAGTCGGAATTTCATCATCCTCTTAAGCAATTTCTTTCCCTTTTAAATTCTTTCTTTCCTCAAGATCTTCCTTTTCATCTTCTGGAACATTGTCATCTTCATCATCTGAGCTGTTCTTTTCATAAATAGAGAGAAGCTTCAGCGAATTCTCCCCCTGATTCAGTGATTTCTCCCCCTGTTTTGGTGATTTCTCCCCCTGTTTTGGGGTAGCTGAGATCTTCTCAACCTCAGACATTAGGGTTTGAACTCGTCGCAATGCTTTCTTCAGTTCTTCGGAAAGATGATGTTTGTAGGAATTGGAATCACTTGGAGTTGGATCCATTGCTGATTTTCTGTTATTTCAATGAACATACAATTATCAGTTAGATCTCAAAGAAGAAAAAAAAAAGGTATAAATAATATTTCAATTCAAACTGTTGTCTTGACTAATATTGAAATATGCACAAAGAACAAATGTAAGTTACTCTTAAAATGTGAAGTTTCAATTTTCAATAGCATATGCAGGTCTTCTTTTAATGAGAGTTAAGACAAATGTAAAGTACATATATGCAATTTTTCTGCCAAAATTGCAGATAAAGTTCTTTTGTTTCTGCCTTTTTCTTTTACATGTCAGGTAAAATGAGAAATTTGAAAAGTGTTTTGTCTTTTAACTTATGAAAGTGGGTTTTAAATGTTTTTTGTCTTTTTGTGAATTTTTAGCTGTCAACAGGTAACATTATCCACTTGATATATTAAACATTTATTTTCATTTAAGTTCATAAGACCTTACTCGAAATATTAATATATCCAAGGTATACTCGGTATACTCCCACTTACAAACCTTACCCGGTCAAACTTTGCTTGGAAAAAAAATTTTCAATTTTGGATATACAAAGTTTGCCCGAATTCGTCAATTCATAAACCTTGCTCAATTAAGTAAGTTAATTTAAAGTTAAGACATGATGAAGAAAGCTTACCCGAAATACTAGATTTCTTGAGAAATTAATCACAAGGCAAATAATCAAGTATAATCATCAAATAAACATCCTTACTAAGAATCAATTAAGATCCCCACATAGATTTCTCAATTTCAAATTAAAACTTATCTAGCATGAACCCTCATAAGAATCATAATCAATTTTATCATACTAACTAACATATTCAATCAAGCATACTTGAAAAACATAGTGTGCTAGAGCAACCATTCATGAGAATAGTGTGCTCGAACACCTTCTAATGCAAAGTATACCCGAATAACCTTCATATAGTACAAAGTATGCTCGGAAGACAAAGTGTGCTCGGAAGCAAAGTATGCTCGGAAGCAAAGTGTACTCGGAAGCAAAGTATGCTCGGAAGGTTAAGTTTTGAAATTACCAAGTATATTGAAGGAACACAAGTGTACCCGAAATATAAAGTGTGCCCGGAAAACAAAGTTTGCCTGAAAACACTTGTAATTTCAAAGAAATCATAAACACACATATCACAGAGCATGCTCGGAATGAAATTAAAAACACAAAAACATTTAAGTGTGCTATAGTCTCAAATTTCATAGAGCTTGCCCGAAAATCCTATGTTAGCAGTAAGCTTGCTAGGATAAACACATTCAATCATCAGGTATGCCCTTACCCGAGGGATTTCAACGTGTCAAACCATACCCGAAAAATGACAAACTTAAATAGTAATATCTAAGCATGCTCGGAAATATTAACAAACCTTTCTTAACAACATATTCACACAAATCACAAAGCTTACTTGATGTACTTGACTAAGTTCATAAAGTTGCTTGGAATCACAATCAGCATATAACATGCATAGCTTGCCCGAAACAAGAATTTCTTGTTAAAAGGTAGCTATAACAACACATAATCATCTCAAGACTTCAAGCGTGCTCGTGAAATGAGTACAACAGTGTACTCTACACGGAAAGTGTAAACACTTCAAAGCATGCCCGAAAATCATAAAGTTAGTCACAAATGACTAAGCTTACTCGGAAAGTTTGAAAAAATATCAAACCTTACTCGAAACAACATATTCACACATAATCAACTGTTTTGTACCCGGAAAGGTTGTAAATCATTAAACCTTACCCGAAAATACATATTCAAACAGTTTGTGCTCGGGAAGGTTATAAAGCATCAAACCTTACCCTATTCAACCTATTTTAGGCAAAATGCAACTCTTTTTGACTTAAACCACTTTGTCAAAATATATTTTTCTTTTCAGATTATAGTTTAAGAGCAAATGGTGCATTTAGAGATCAAATTTCAGTTATATTTCCTTTCAAAACAATTTCTTCCTTTTACGAAAAAGATCTCAAGAATGGGATCATATTGACTAAGTAGCTATCTCAATACTTCACTCTCAGCATTATTATGACAACTTAGATAGGTTAACAGCAGGTATAAACTTAGCATGAATTTCATTTCTTTGGTGATATGATTTAGGTTCAATTAAAGCATAATGCATTAATGGTCAACACTGTGCTATGATGCTTCATATCTCTTCTCAAAGCTTATTTTGCTTTCCCCATATCACCCCAATTTGACTCCAACCTCTTGTATTTGGTCAAAAATAGTTTTTGTATGACAGAACTTACTGTATTTTTGATATTCAAACATATATAGAGGTTGAACGTTGGACTTAGAGTTAGTAACATGCATTTCATTCAAGATGAGACAGATTTTATCAACATCTTTGTAGTTCTTGTTTTAACCCTCTTGTTTGAGAAAATATTTAAAACACTTATCAACTTTTGGTTAATTTATTCATTCTTCCCCTTGTTTTTGATATTTTCTCAAATTTTCTTAAAGTATGTTCCTTTTCATATTTAAAGACGTTTCATTTTTGTATGACCAAATAACAACAGGCTCGTGTATGACTGGGTAATCACTTTTCTGCCATATCATTCGGAGAGATTTATCTTGAGACATGCAAAGACAACTATGTATCTCCACATAAAGATTAGCATATTCAATATGTTTATATCACCTTAGATTTTACATCATCATGGGAAAGCAACCATACATGTTAATGACTATACTGAGGTCTTTTTAGCCTATTAATTCCATATGATCAGCTAAGTAGTCAATGTACTATCATTTCCCATATAAATACAGTTTAATATTCAATCACCCCAATATCTCTTCATTGTCAGGTTAATGGCTATCCTGTTTGACCAAAAGAGGTCAACAGGACCAAACACACATGTGAATATATGTCCTTTCAAAGTCAGAGCTATTGATATAGTTTTAAGTGAAGAAATAAGAAACAAGTTATAATTGCCCCAAATGCATTCAGTTTTCAGGTCAATGGCAATCCTTTGAATCTATAGAGATTTAAGGACCAAACGTACACAAGTGCATGTCCTTCCAACTTGGCAAATGACATAATTTTCAGCAAAAACAACTACTTGAGACTTTTCCTAAAAATCCTTCTTTTAAGCTTCTTTTAAAGCTTGAACTGAATAATCTTATCATTTCTCAACACCATTAAACAACTTGCTCTTGTTTTGATCAAAATAAAGTATTTATGCAAAATTCATTATAAAATTCATTGAATCACTTAATTTTGACATAAATCTCAATTTTACATAAACAGTTGCATCACATAATCAAATCTTAATCATTCTTAACATCATCAAGAAAAACAGACTGTACTACCATTCAATGTCTATCCTATCTTAATAACATCAGAAGATCAGATAAATAACATAATCAAGTAACCATAAACATGTGATTACTCATGACATCAGACAAGTATTTAAGTTTACCCAAACAGATCAAACTACTTATCATAATATCAGATCAGTTAACATGATAGTCAAGAATTATCATCAATTTTAAACAAAATGCACAGATATTTACTTAAGCACCTATCAGTTAACTTCAAAACAGTGACATATTCAAAACATATTTATTCAACATTCAGTTGAAACATTTTCAAAACACATTCAATCAACATTCAATTGAAACATATTCAAAACACATTCAATCAACATTCATAAAGTGTAACTTCTGTCAAAATAATCAATTAGCACATAGAGACACACAACCATGCACACATCCTTAATCAGATTTCATCAGAGTTGATCATTCCCAGGGATTTCAGAAGAAAGTTGAACCTTGTTCTTTCAAGTGGTTTGGTGAATAGGTCAGCTAAATTGTCACTTGTATCAACCCTTTGCATTTCAATCAAACCTTTTTCACTGCAGTCTCTGATGAAATGATGTCTGATTTCAATGTGCTTTGTTTTGGAATGTTGAACTGGATTTTTAACAGTAAAATAAGCAGCATTATTGTCAATAAGAATAGGAGTGTTCAAGAAATTCAAACCGTAGTCCAGCATCTGATTTTGAATCCATAGAACTTGTGCACAGCAGGCAGATGCAGCAAGATATTCAGCTTCTGCAGTTGAGATTGAAACTGTAGTCTGCTTTTTACATTGCCATTACACTAGCCTTTCACCCAAGAATTGACATCCTCCTGAGGTTGACTTTCTGCTCATGTTGCAGCCATCATAATCACTGTCTGTAAATGCAATCAGATCAAAAGCTTGGTTCTTTGGATACCAAATCCCTAATTCTGGTCTTCCCTTCAAATATCTGAATATTCTTTTAACAGCATTCATATGTGAGACTTTTGGACTTGATTGAAATCTTGCACACACACATACAGCAAACATGATATCTGGTCTTGTTGCAGTCAGATACATCAGAGATCCAATTTTGGCTCTATATTCATGTTCATCTATAGGCTCCCCCTTTTCATCTGCAGTCATCTTTTCTTTAGTGTCCATTGGAGTTGAAGCAGTCTTGTACTCATGACAGTTGAACTTGGTCAAGATGTCCTGCACATATTTGCTTTGATGAATGAAAATCCCCTCAGACTTCTGTTGAACTTGCAATCCTAGAAAGAAGTTCATTTCTCCCATAGAACTCATGCTGTATCAAACCCAACATGACAGCTTGCCACATCAAATCCATGTCTTCCAAGTTATTTGCATCAATTTTCTCTAAATCATCTTGTACTACACTTGTGTGAATTATGTTTTTTGCAACAAATGCATTATATGACTCAGTAAACATAGACAGCAAAGCTTGTGTTTCATTGTTTTGACCATGTCCTGTGCCAGTATGAGAAACATTTCCACTTGGCATAGAGGTAGAATCAGTATCATCAATCAGTTGCACATTGAACCTCTGCTGATTTCCTTGATTACTTGTGCTACCTCCAATGAAGGATTTTGGAGTAACAACATTTTGATCAGCTGGTTCTTCAATAATGGGAATTTGCTGTTGATTCTTGGTAGACAGATTTCCCATGGGTGCAATCAATGCATTTGAAACATTGAAGCAGGGTCTGTCTTCCTTAATCATCTCATTCTCTATCATTTCAAGTTCTGCAGCCTGAAGAAAACATACTACATCATCCAATTTCAAATCATTGAAATTTTGCTTCTGAAGGATGAACTTGCAAGCAGTATACCATTCTTTTGGCATTGAATTGAGTAACTTTGTATTCAAATCAAAGTCAGTCATTACATAATCAGTTGTCCTCAACTCATTCACAATACTTAGAAAACGTTCTAGTATTGATTTCAACCTTTCTCCATCCTTATACTTGAACCTTTCCAACTGTTGCTTCAATCTTTGCTTCTTTATGTTCTTTAATTCAGTATTCCCTTCATACATCTCAAGGATGGCATCATACATTTGTTTGGCAGTTGTGTGATGTGCCACCTTGGTCAGAATCTCCCAAGACAAACCTAGCTTAATCATAGCTAAGGCTTTGTCATCCACCTTTCTCATTTTTTCCCTTACAGCAGCAGTTGCAGTTGCATTTGCACCTTCTTCAACAGCAGTTTGTGGACCATTCTTGATGGAGTTTCACATATCAATGTCATTGTAGCATACGGCTGCTTCAAAGAGTACTTTCCATTTGATAAAGTTTTCCTGTCCATACAACCTTGGTATCTTGTTATTAGACACCTCTTGTTCCTCATAACCAGACATTTTTGTGAAAATAAAAGTAATTTCTTAATAAAAAATTTCAAAAATATTCAGATCTAAGACTCGATTGTTTAGATCTGTGGTGTCTGATTCGATTAGAACAAGATATAAATATAAAGATTGAAACTTTAATTGAAATAAGGAAGAGAAAACACCGTTAGATTGTAGATCTGGAAGAAAAATGAAAAACAGGGCTGCTGACGTCACAAATCAATCAAACAGGGGTCTGCTTACGTCATTCTTCTTCAAATCTTCAATCAGCAACAATCTATCCAAAATAGCAGTAATTGGCTCTGATACCACTTGTCGGTCCCTTCGATTTCAGCTTGATCTTATCAATCAAGTCATAACTCACACAAATTAATCGTGTTGACAAGAGAGTTAATGACGGGTTGCTATATTTAGAAAGATATCCGTTTGTTAAAGGCGGAATCAATAACAAACATACGGTTGCAATGAGTAATCAAAGATAGAAAGCACACACAGGATTCACTCAAAAGATTTCCATTTATATAAGATTAATCATACAAAAGGATAATCGATTTAGGGTTTTCTAGGAATCCTAGGACAGCCGTCACTTTCTAGGAAATATTCATTCTTATCCGAAAGTGTAAAGGCTTATTTCTCTCTACGTGTCCGTACCCCCTTTTGGCGGCGTGCCCTAAACATTCTATTTATAGGCCTGCTAACCTAGGACAGCTGTCATTCCTTCTAGAAACCCCCAAATACAATTATACAAACTCAGATTACATATTCAAAATAAACTAAGTGTAAAACAAGTCTTCCGGGTAGGCTTTGCATCAATCTTGTCTTTCCGAGTATGCTCGGCCATCCTTCATAACTTGGTAACATAAAAGTGTGCCCGGGTACAGTTTCCGGGTAGACTTGACTTAAAGAGTATTTTACTAAGTAAAATACTCACCGAGTATACTTCAGTCTTCTTAACTTTGCCAGACTTTGCCCGACAACTTCTTACGACCAACCTTGTTCTTCGATGTTCCATTTCAACTCTTTGCCATAATATAACTTATTAGCAAAGTGTACTCGGGAGTACTGTTCCTTTCTTGAGTTGAACCTTGCCCGATGTTACTTAGAGATATATTCCATTTATACATCAAGCTTGCTCGGACCATAATTATTAAAGAATACCTTGCCCGGTCTTCCAATCACTTGGCTTCATGGACTTGGTCAACCAAACCTTACTCGGAAGAGTAATATACTTGGTTCTGAAGAACAGACTTGCTTGATAAACTGAACCTTGCCCGGATTTACATAAACTAGTGAACCCTACTCGGAAACACACTAATTTGCAAACCCTGCTCGGATAACCACTTAAGAAGACTATTTGAAGTCAACCTTGCAAGGTAGGCAAAATATCAAACTCGGCTAAGTAAAAGCTTGCTCGGATGTCTAAGGTGTGCTCGGATTCATTACTTAGCGAATTTAGAGGAGGTTGAGAAGATTCCAATCTTCCATGTACTTCATTTAGGTCAAATCTTTGACTCAACAATCTCCCCCTTTTCTTGACCCAACAATCTCACCCTAGATTGGAACACCTCAGCTAACCCAAAACATTTCTATGGTTATTTACACTCAGCAAAAATACACATCAAATCAAAAATCAAAATTACATATTCAAATAACATAAACAAAATTACATAATCAGAAAGTTGTCCGAAGACATTACAAAACAAATCCTAATCTTGAAATTCTTCATTTCAGCCAGAGATGCTTGTTTAATTTTCTTGCTCAACCAAGAATCTTAACAGTTCTGATTGCTTAGCACTTGTAGGCCATTGCCTTTCTTTGTAATCAGAGAGATACAGTGCTGCAATAACCTTCAATTGCCATAGATTGAATTTTCTGAAGTCATTTTTAGAGAAGATCTTCACAATCTCTCCATTTTCCATCATAACATTCAGATGTTCAGTCCTGGAATCATAGAATATTCCACTTGGCATAACATTGTGGTTGACTGAAGGGTTTTGTTGCTTTTACATCAACCTTGACAAAGGGTTTATCCATCTTCAAGTGCATCTGTTTTGGTTTTTCCTGTGTAGTCACAGACATCTTCCTTTTCTTTGTATTGTTCTGTTTTGAGACCAAAGATGTTGTCTTTCTGCGGAATTCCTTTACTTTGGATTTCTCTTTAATTGTCATCTTTGATAGACCAGCCACCTTTTAGGATATCCCTTTGTTCATACCAACTAGAGATTGAGCGGCTCCCTTCTTCAATTTCAATTGTTGTCATTTCATTTTCTTGAAGTTGCTCAAAATCTCTTTTCTTGTCATTACTTTTACATAATCAAAAGGAATTCCATTCTTAAGCAAAAATTTTGGTTTACCACCATATTTGCTTAAGAATTTTTGAATTTCCACTTCTTGTTCCAAATCATCTTTCAATTTCAAGCCTTTTAGTTGATTGTCTTGAGTATTCTTTTCTTTACTTAAAGCCTTTGAAATCTTGTCAATGACAGTGTCTAGTTTCTCCTTTATCTCTTTCTCAGGTTCTTCTTGCTTAATTAGTTTGAGCAGAGAGACTACCACACCATTTGGAATTTCTTGATCATTCAAGCATTTTTCAATCAGTTCTTGAGGGACTTCTCTCTGATTATTCTTCACTTCATCTCTTAGCTTTCTCTCATCTTCAAACAGCTTCATCAAGTTTTCTTGTTCTTCAAAGTCTTTATCGGACATCATTTGAGTCAGAAATTCTCGGTCATAATTTTCTGTCATTCTTTGCACATAGACTCTTTTGGCTTCTGATTCAGATTCATTCATTTCTGAGTCCATTGTATTCACCTTCTGAGAATTTAAAGTCTGAATTTCATCATCCTCTTGAGCAATTTATTTCCCTTTTAATTTCTTTCTTTCCTCAAGATCTTCCTTTTCATCTTCTGGAACATTGTCATCTTCATCATCTGAGTTGTTCTTTTCATAAATAGAGAGAAGCTTCAGCGAATTCTCCCCCTGATTCAGTGATTTTTCCCCCTGTTTTGGTGATTTCTCCCCTTGTTTTGGGGCAGCTGAGATCTTCTCAACCTCAGACATTAGGGTTTGAACTCG
This sequence comes from Bidens hawaiensis, assembly GCF_021521415.1. NCBI lineage: Eukaryota > Viridiplantae > Streptophyta > Magnoliopsida > Asterales > Asteraceae > Bidens > Bidens hawaiensis. The sequence continues at coordinate 124,287 of NW_027496593.1, read as the reverse complement.
TTGCAATGCTTTCTTCAGTTCTTCAGAAAGATGATGTTTGTAGGAATTGGAATCACTTGAAGTTGGATCCATTGCTGATTTTCTGTTATTTCAATGAACATACAATTATCAATTTGATCTCAAAGAAGAAAAAAAATAAGGTATAAATAATATTTCAATTCAAACTGTTTTCTTGACTGATATTGAAATCTGCACAAAACACAAATGTACGTTACTCTTGAAATGTGAAGTTTCAATTTTCAATAGCATATGTAGGTCTTCTTTTAATGAGAATTAAGACAAATGTAAAGTACATATATGCAATTTTTCTACCAAAATTGCAGATAAAGTTCTTTTGTTTCTGCCTTTTTCTTTTACATGTCAGGTAAAATGAGAAATTTGAAAAGTGTTTTGTCTTTTAGCTTATGAAAGTGGGTTTTAAATGTTTTTTGTCTTTTTGTGAATTTTTAGCTATCAACAGGTAACATTATCCACTTGATATATTAAACATTTATTTTCATTTAAGTTCATAAGACTTTACTCGAAATATTAATATATCCATGGTATACTCGGTATACTCCCACTTACAAACCTTACCCGGTCAAACTTTGCTTGGAAAAAAAATTTTCAATTTTGGATATACAAAGTTTGCCCGAATTCGTCAATTCATAAACCTTGCTCAATTAAGTAAGTTAATTTAAAGTTAAGACATGATGAAGAAAGCTTACCCGAAATACTAGATTTCTTGAGAAATTAATCACAAGGCAAATAATCAAGTATAATCATCAAATAAACATCCTTACTAAGAATCAATTAAGATCCCCACATAGATTTCTCAATTTCAAATTAAAACTTATCTAGCATGAACCCTCATAAGAATCATAATCAATTTTATCATACTAACTAACATATTCAATCAAGCATACTTGAAAAACATAGTGTGCTAGAGCAACCATTCATGAGAATAGTGTGCTCGAACACCTTCTAATGCAAAGTATACCCGAATAACCTTCATATAGTACAAAGTATGCTCGGAAGACAAAGTGTGCTCGGAAGCATAGTATGCTCGGAAGCAAAGTGTACTCGGAAGCAAAGTATGCTCGGAAGGTTAAGTTTTGAAAATACCAAGTATATTGAAGGAACACAAGTGTACCCGAAATATAAAGTGTGCCTGGAAAACAAAGTTTGCCTGAAAACACTTGTAATTTCAAAGAAATCATAAACACACATATCACAGAGCATGCTCGGAATGAAATTAAAAACACAAAAACATTTAAGTGTGCTATAGTCTCAAATTTCATAGAGCTTGCCCGAAAATCCTATGTTAGCACTAAGCTTGCTAGGATAAACACATTCAATCATCAGGTATGCCCTTACCCGAGGGATTTCAACATATCAAACCATACCCGAAAAATGACACACTTAAATAGTAATATCTAAGCATGCTCGGAAAGATTAACAAACCTTTCTTAACAACATATTCACACAAATCACAAAGCTTACTTGATGTACTTGACTAAGTTCATAAAGTTGCTTGGAATCACAATCAGCATATAACATGCATAGCTTGCCCGAAACAAGAATTTCTTGTTAAAAGGTAGCTATAACAACACATAATCATCTCAAGACTTCAAGCGTGCTCGTGAAATGAGTACAACAGTGTACTCTACACGGAAAGTGTAAACACTTCAAAGCATGCCCGAAAATCATAAAGTTAGTCACAAATGACTAAGCTTACTCGGAAAGTTTGAAAAAATATCAAACCTTACTCGAAACAACATATTCACACATAATCAACTGTTTTGTACCCGGAAAGGTTGTAAATCATTAAACCTTACCCGAAAATACATATTCAAACAGTTTGTGCTCGGGAAGGTTATAAAGCATCAAACCTTACCCGATTCAACCTATTTTAGGCAAAATGCAACTCTTTTTGACTTAAACCACTTTGTAAAAATATATTTTTCTTTTCAGATTATAGTTTAAGAGCAAATGGTGCATTTAGAGATCAAATTTCAGTTATATTTCCTTTCAAAACAATTTCTTCCTTTTAAGGAAAAGATCTCAAGAATGGGATCAAATTGACTAAGTAGCTATCTCAATACTTCACTCTCAGCATTATTATGACAACTTAGATAGGTTAACAGCAGGTATAAACTTAGCATGAATTTCATTTCTTTGGTGATATGATTTAGGTTCAATTAAAGCATATGCATTAATGGTTAACACTGTGCTATGATGCCTCATATCTCTTCTCAAAGCTTATTTTGCTTTCCCCAGATCACCCCAATTTGACTCCAACCTCTTGTATTTGGTCAAAAATATATTTTTTGTATGACAGAACTTATTGTATTTTTGTATTTTTGATATTCAAACATATATAGAGGTTGAACGTTGTACTTACAGTTAGTAACATGCATTTCATTCAAGATGAGACAGATTTTATCAACATCTTTGTAGTTCTTGTTGTAACCCTCTTGTTTGATAAAATATTTAAAACACTTATCAACTTTTGGTTGATTTATTCATTCTTCCCCTTGTTTTTGGTATTTTCTCAAATTTTCTAAAAGTATGTTCCTTTTAATATTTAAAGATGTTTCACTTTTGTATGACCAAATAACAACAGGCTCGTGTATGACTGGGTAATCACTTTTCTACCATATCATTCGGAGAGATTTATCTTGAGACATGCAAAGACAACTATGTATCTCCACATAAAGATTAGCATATTCAATATGTTTATATCACCTTAGATTTTACATCATCATGGGAAAGCAACCATACATGTTAATGACTATACTGAGGTCTTTTTAGCCTATTAATTCCATATGATCAGCTAAGTAGTCAATGTACTATCATTTCCCATATAAATACAGTTTAATATTCAATCACCCCAATATCTCTTCATTGTCAGGTTAATGGCTATCCTGTTTGACCAAAAGAGGTCAACAGGACCAAACACACATTTGAATATATGTCCTTTCAAAGTCAGAGCTATTGATATAGTTTTAAGTGAAGAAATAAGAAACAAGTTATAATTGCCCCAAATGCATTCAGTTTTCAGGTCAATGGCAATCCTTTGAATCTATAGAGATTTAAGGACCAAACGTACACAAGTGCATGTCCTTCCAACTTGGCAAATGACATAATTTTCAGCAAAAACAACTACTTGAGACTTTTCCTAAAAATCCTTCTTTTAAGCTTCTTTTAAAGCTTGAACTGAATAATCTTATCATTTCTCAACACCATTAAACAACCTTGCTCTTGTTTTGATCAAAATAAAGTATTTATGCAAAATTCATTATAAAATTCATTGAATCACTTAATTTTGACATAAATCTCATTTTGACATAAACAGTTGCATCACATAATCAAATCTTAATCATTCTTAACATCATCAAGAAAAACAGACTGTACTACCATTCAATGTCTATCCTATCTTAACAACATCAGAAGATCAGATAAATAACATAATCAAGTAACCATAAACATGTGATTACTCATGACATCAGACAAGTATTTAAGTTTACCCAAACAGATCAAACTACTTATCATAACATCAGATCTGTTAACATGATAGTCAAGAATTATCATCAATTTCAAACAAATTGCACAGATATTTACTTAAGCACCTATCAGTTAACTTCAAAACAGTGACATATTCAAAACATATTTTAACACATTCAGCTTAAACATATTCAAACCACATTCAATCAACATTCAATTGAAACATATTCAAAACACATTCAATCAACATTCATAAAGTGTAACTTCTGTCAAAATAATCAATTAGCACATAGAGACACACAACCATGCACACATCCTTAATCAGATTTCATCAGAGTTGATCATTCCCAGGGATTTCAGAAGAAAGTTGAACCTTGTTCTTTCAAGTGGTTTGGTGAATAGGTCAGCTAAATTGTCACTTGTATCAACCCTTTGCATTTCAATCAAACCTTTTTCACTGCAGTCTCTGATGAAATGATGTCTGATTTCAATGTGCTTTGTTTTGGAATGTTGAACTGGATTTTTAACAGTAAAATAAGCAGCATTATTGTCAATAAGAATAGGAGTGTTCAAGAAATTCAAACCGTAGTCCAGCATCTGATTTTGAATCCATAGAACTTGTGCACATCAGGCAGATGCAGCAAGATATTCAGCTTCTGCAGTTGAGATTGAAACTGTAGTCTGCTTTTTACATTGCCATTACACTAGCCTTTCACCCAAGAATTGACATCCTCCTGAGGTTGACTTTCTGCTCATGTTGCAGCCATCATAATCACTGTCTGTAAATGCAATCAGATCAAAAGCTTGGTTCTTTGGATACCAAATCCCTAATTCTGGTCTTCCCTTCAAATATCTGAATATTCTTTTAACAGCATTCATATGTGAGACTTTTGGACTTGATTGAAATCTTGCACACACACATACAGCAAACATGATATCTGGTCTTGTTGCAGTCAGATACATCAGAGATCCAATTTTGGCTCTATATTCATGTTCATCTATAGGCTCCCCCTTTTCATCTGCAGTCATCTTTTCTTTGGTGTCCATTGGAGTTGAAGCAGTCTTGTACTCATGACAGTTGAACTTGGTCAAGATGTCCTGCACATATTTGCTTTGATGAATGAAAATCCCCTCAGACTTTTGTTAAACTTGCAATCCTAGAAAGAAGTTCATTTCACCCATAGAACTCATGCTGTATTTGGACTTCATTACCCCTTCAAACTCCATACACATTTGTTCATTTGTAGAACCAAAGATGATGTCATCCACATACACTTGTACCAAAAGCAAGTCTGATCCCTTTCTTTTGTAGAAGAGTGTCTTGTCAATGGCTCTTCTTTTGAAACCATTTTTGAGAAGATGATTTGACAGCTCATCATACCATGCTCTAGGAGCCTGATGCAATCCATAAAGGGCTTTGTTTAACTTATACACCCTGTTAGGATACATTGGATCCTCAAAACCTGGAGGTTGAGCAACATACACCTCTTCATCAATCTTTCCATTTAGAAATGCAGACTTAACATCAAGCTGGAACACTTTAATGTTCTTTGAGGCAGCATATGCAAGAAAAATCCTGATAGCTTCAAGTCTTGCAACTGGTGCAAAGACTTCCTCAAAGTCTATTCCTTCTTCTTGAAGACATCCCAGTGCTACAAGTCTAGCTTTATTCTTAATCACTAAACCCCTTTCATCCCTTTTGTTTCTGAACACCCATTTGGTTCCAATTGCATATCTGTCAAATGGCTTATCAACAAGATCTCACACATGCAGATCTCTAAATTGTGCCAATTCCTCTTGCATTGCTTCCACCCAACTATTATCTTTTAATGCTTGAGCTATGTTCTTTGGTTCTATTTGGGATAGAAAGCAAGAGTAAAGACAAATCTTTGCAATTTCAGAATGACTTCTTGTAACTCTTTCATGCAAATCACCAATGATGTTTTCAGATGGATGATTCTTTTCCACATAAGGAGTTTGAACAATCATATCTGTAGACACAGTTGTGTCAAGATTTGTTTCATTGATTTCTGGTACTTCAATGATCAAATCAGTCTCTGCATCATGAAATTTTGGTGCTTCATCATTATGTTGTCTTGAAGTAGATGCACCATTATTTTCTAAGTTCAATCTTTGAAATAGATCTTGAAATCTTGCTGTAGATGCAGCTTCTTCTCCACTTGTTTGATTGCTTGTGTCACCCTCATTCTGAACTTGATTATCCTGTACATCTTGATTTCTTGATTGTTCTCAGTATGATCATGTTCAACATTGTGATTGTTTTCTTGATTAGGTTCACCAATATCACATGAGGAGTTCTTCACAAAAGTGTATTCCATTTCCTTTTCAGCAACCGTCTTCCATAATTTTTCCATGTCCAATGACTTCTTCTTTTTCTCTTCAAATTCACTGGTCTTGTAGAAAGATTCATCAAAGTCTTCAGGATAAATCTTGAAAGACCGTATTAGCTTCTCATGATCAAACAGCCATGCTGCACCATTAACTGTATTGAATTGATTTTCATTACAAATGATGTCAGATGATTCTATAACACTCAAGTGATCTTTCACCTAAACTCTGTAGGCTTTTGAGTGTGTAGAATATCCCACAAAGAAACAATCCAGGGACTTTGTTTGAAACTTGTTCAAATAGTCTCTTGTGTTCAGTAGAAAACATTTGCATCCAAAGGGCTTGAAAAACTTAATGTAAGGCTTTCTGTTGTGAAATATTTCATATGGAGTTTTGTTAAGCCGTTTGTTGACAAGTACCCTGTTCTGAACATAGCAGGCTGTATCTATAGCTTCGGCCCAAAAAGTGACAGGCAGATTAGCATCTGCTAACATGGTTCTTGTAGCTTCAATAAGTGTTCTGTTTCTTCTTTCTGCTACACCATTTTGTTCAGGAGTTCTAGGAGCCGATAATTGTTGTTGTATTCCTTTTGCTTCACAGAATTCTTGCATAACTCCATTCTTGAACTCAGTGCCATTGTCACTTCTCATCATCTTGACTGTCTTATTCAACTTGTTCTCAATCATTGTTACACAACCTTTAATCAACTCTGCAGTCTCATCCTTGGTACTTAGAAAATAAACCCAAGTGTATCTTGAATAGTCATCAATGATCACCAGACAATATCTTTTCTTCCCAATACTTGGTACACTCACTGGACCGAAGAGATCCATGTGAAGTAATTCAAGTACTTGATCAATTAAGTTGATGAGCTTTGGCTTATGAGTAGATTTGTGTTGTTTTCCCTTTTAACAAGATTCACAATGATCTTCCAACTTGAATTCTCTTGTAGGTAAGCCTATGACATGCTCACCTTTGACAAGTCTATTCATGTTCTTTAAGTTTACATGACACAGTTTCCTATGCCACAATTTTGACTCATTTTCAGTGGCTTTAGAAACAAAACATGCACCTCCTCTTGAAACAGCTTCTTTCATATTCAATTCATACAAGTTACCATTTCTTGGTGCCATCATCATAATCATTTCAGGTGGAATTACAAACTCCGGTTTTAAAATGAAACAGTGTGAATCATCAAAACTGACTTTGTAACCCTTATCACACATTTGTGATATACTCAGCAGATTGTACTAAAGACCTTCAACATGAAATACATTATCAAATGAGACTTTCCCAATTGTTAAGATTCCTTTTCCAACAAAGGTTAATCACGACCTAGGTAGTTTATATAGTTTAGCCTAGCATCAATAAATCAAATTCAAACAAAGTAGATAAATAAGAAAACATGATGACAATATAATAAAGAACGAGAAATCAGGAGGATAAAACCCGTAATCTTCACTCTTAAACGTATTGTTGGTTAATCATCGATCTCGTTAAAGTTCCGTTAAAATAGTTCTTTAGTTTATTATTAATAGATAAACTCTGTTAGAATATTCAGTTAGTATAATTAGGGTACAAAGTGTAATTAGTTGATAGTTTGTGTTAAAATTGTAATTAGAATGTTAGAAACGATGTGACGACGGTTATACTTTGGTTAAACCGTCGCGACCTTTGTCGGAATAGCCGTCGGTGGGTATAAATACATCCGACCACCACCATTGTAATTATCCGTTTTCAATTACAAATCAATAATACAAGATTCGTTTATTATAATTGTTGTTATTTACGTATTATTGTTCATTTAATTCGATCCCGTGGCCTTCAATTGGTATCAGAGCGAGGCTCTAAAAACCCCAATTTCGGAACCCTAATCGGTGAATTGTGAATTGCAATATCCAGGGAAAAAGACGGATAAACGTACCTGTTGAAAGATCGGCGATAGATATCCGACAAGGAGATATTTGATTAAATCGAAAACGGCCGGTGTAGTGTTAGTAGGAAAAGGAACGGCTTGGAAGTTGGTGTTTGATTTTATGAATTCTGGGAATATTGGAGACGGTGTATGTTGACCAAAATTGTTTATTATAAACAATTATAAAGAAGTATTTATATTTCTGAAAATAATAATTTAGAAAGCAACAAGAAAGGTAATTGTTTTAATAACAATTATATTTGGAAGTCAATAAATTCATGAATTTGATTTTGAAAAATTAAAAAAACTTGAATAAACAATTCGAACCTGTGTGATTCGAATAGCAAGACTCCAAACCTTCGTGATTCGTTGAGAATAAGTGGCTCCGAACCTTCATGATTCGTAGAGCAAGAGTAAGACATGTGTGGCATCTAAGACCTCTGTGGCAATCTAAGTCCTGTGTGGCATCTAAGACCTGTATGGCAATCTAAGTCCTGTGTGGAAATAAGACCTGTGTGACAAACAAAGACATGTGTGGCAAATAAATCCTGTGTGGTAAGAGCAAAACCTGTGTGGTTCAATCGAGTAAAAGGTAAATATGTCTAGCAAAGAAGATTCATCAAGTGGATCAACAAAAACTCGTGAGAAAAAGAATATATCTCTTCAATGTCCAAAATTGACTGAGTCAAACTATACGACATTGGCATTATTGATGGAGACAATCTTAAAGGCTTATGGTCTTTGGGAAGCGGTAAGCTCAGAAGAAGAAGTTGATGAAAAGAAGGCATATACGACCAAGGCAATGATCCTACAAACGTTGCCAGAAGATATTTTGATGCAAGTGGCACAACACCCGACAACAAAAGAAGTGTGGGATGCGATAAAAGTTCGACACCTAGAAGCGGATCTAGTTCCGAAAGCACGTCTACAGACATTAAGGAGCGAGTTGGAGAAGTTAAAGATGAAAGAAAATGAAACCGTGGGTGATTTCTCTGGAAAATTGGGAAGCATAAGATCCAAATTTAAAAGTTTTGGTTCCAATCTCAAGGATAAGATAATTGTAAGAAAATTGCTCAATTCAGTTCCAAAGAAATTTCTACCAATCGTGGCATCTATCGAGCAACATTTGGAAATTGACAAAATGCCATTTGAAGAAGCGGTAGGAAGAATAATAGCTTTTGAAGAACGCCTTAAAAGTCAAGACGAACCAGAAGACGATAACAAAAGAAAGCTTTTGGTGGCTAGTAATCATCCTAAGAACTGGCGTCATGGAAAAGGTCGTGGTAATAGAATCCAAGACAAAGATCAAGGAAGAGAACCTTTCAAAGAAGAAAAAAAACGTGGAAATGCGAGTCGCGGATAGAAAGACAAAAGTGATCTCAAGTGCTATGAATGTAATGAATATGGTCACTTCGCATATGAATGCCCAAAGTGGAAAAACGAAGAAAAGGAAGATCCAGAGGCTCATCTCATACATAGTTTAACTACATTACTATGAAGACAAAGCAAGCCGTGTTGAAGATCGAGATTAAGGGGGTGATTGTTGGTTAATCATCAATCTCGTTAAAGTTCCGTTAAAATAGTTCGTTAGTTTATTATTAATAGATCAAATCTGTTAGAATATTCAGTTAGTATAGTTAGGGTACAAAGTGTAATTAGTTGATAGTTTGTGTTAAAACTGTAATTAGAATGTTAGAAACGTTGCGTCGGCGGTTATACTTTGGTTAAACCGTAGCGACCTTTGCTGGAATAACCGTCGGTGGGTATAAATACCTCCGACCACCACCATTGTAATTATCCGTTTTCAATTACAAATCAATAATACAAGATTCGTTTATTATAATTGTTGTTATTTACGTATTATTGTTCATTTAATTCGATCCCGTGGCCTTCACGTATATCTCTTCACCGGATACTCTCTTGCCTTCAAAACTGCCACAAAACTTGAATAATAGCTCTCGTATACTCCAAATTCATCTCATGGCAGCAGGTTCTTTTTCAGGTTAAGGTTAAGGGTGTTTGAATAGTGAACTGGGCCTTAATCTGACCAAAATATGAAACTTTCTGTAAGTTTTAGGTAGCCACGCCTCATGACCATGAATAGCCCCCATGGCCGCGCAGCGTGGCTTGCCAAATTAGGGGACGGTCTGACCGGCCGATCCGACAGGTTCTCCTTCCGGTTCAATTCCTGATGCGTTTCGGCTTCTCGTTTTGGCTATTTTGACTCGTTTTTCTCCATTTTCGATCGCGATCAACTCCCAGAACCTACAAAACATAATAATGTTAGTAGTATACAAATCTTGACTAAAAACGAAAAAAAACTAATTAAATATTAAATAAAATATACAAGAAAAACATATATATTTAGCATTATATCAGCCTTTCTTTTTAAGTCCTACTCATTTTAAACGTTACTTTTCATTATTAAGTGGTTCCTTGTTCTTAGCGTATTTACTGTGTAAGTCCATATTCTGTGTTCACATACATACACGGCATGCATACATATACATTATACACACATATATGGGCTACATACATACACGGCTTACATTCATGGCATATACGACATGCATACATACATATACATTATATACATACACGGCTTCATATACATATACGCTATATACATACACGGCTATATATATATATGTATATACGTTATATACATATACGACATGCATACATACATATACATTATATACATACACGACTACATATACATATACTCTATATACATATACGTTATACACATACACTGCCGTTATACACATACACGGCCGTTATACCTATATGCAACACTTCTACGCATACATACACGCTATCATACATACCCGGCTTACATTAATACATACACGTTGTATACATACCCGTTGTATACATATAGGGCTTATATCCATATATACATGATGTATACATATACAGCTTATATCCATACATACACGTTGTATACATACACCCCATACATATACGGTATTCAAACATACATACACGTCCTTAGCTTATACAGTATTCAAACGTACATATACGCCCTAAGCTTATACGGCATACATGCATACTTATGCGCCATATACTTATACGTTGTACATGCATACTTATGCACCAGGTAATTATACGCTTTCAGCTTTCTTCTTCGCGTTTTTAGGATTTTTCTTTGATTCCAGCGCTGTCAGCCGTCGTTAACCACCATGGTTGGCCGGAGTTTGATCTTATATGACCCAGGTAGCTTTATGATTGAAAGTGAGTTAGAGGAAGGAGAAATAATGGATGATAGTGTTGAGCACGATATTCCAAGTGTTGATCAAGAAGACGTAGTTCAAGACGAAAGTGTTTCAGGAGATTCTGAATGGGAAGAGCAGCCAAGCTGGAAAGAAGGTTGTGCTCAGTGGTTCTTCAAGACAAAGAATCCAGTGGTACCCACAATGTTCAAGAAAAGCTAAAATATCAAAGGTTATGCTGAGTCAAAGAAAGGTATCATTTGTTGGTTATATGATGAACAGTTGAAGTTGTTTGTGATAAAGAGATATGATGGGATTCAATATTTTGCTAAGAGATTGAAGTTGTTCAATACGTTTCCTGAGTGTGAAGTGAGAGACTTGGCTCGATTAAGATTGATAAATAGAAGTGATGATGACTTTGCAAGATGGGTTGGAAAGATTGTGTGGAAGGAGTGTTAAAGAGAAAAAGTTTGAGTTGTTGAAGCCTCAGAAAGGGAAGTTGGTTGAAGATAAGTAACGTGGAATGCGGGCTGATGGTAAGCCCTGGATGGTGATGAAATACAAGCCAATTCGGTGTTTGAAAGAGGTTCCGATGAAGCTAATGCCCAAGGATGTGTTGAAGGATCTCAAGTGATGGTATGTTGATTGTCAAACCGCTGAAGCTGTGATGGAAGGTGAAGACGAACAGGAGATCCTAAGAGTGTATGATCCAATGCACTTGGTAAACTTGTCTCGAGCTGATTTGCAGGTACTTAATGATAAAAAGATTTTCTATATTCCTGCGTGGAAAGACGAAGCAAAGAAGTACCAGATGGTGGTCTCTGTCTGTGTGAGACAGGGCGTTCATGCTTGAAGACGTCGGGTACGTGCTTTTTGGATTACGAGTCATGGCGAAAGTGTTAGAGATATGAAGCTACTGCCAAGGGGGAGTATGTTGGTGCATGATGCCAGTAGTTCATTTATCTCGTGTTTATTTGTGTCTGTAATCGTTACATTGTTTGTATTGTATTGAATGTGTTTAGTTTGCTTTTGTGTTTGGCGAACTTGGGAAGGTAGCGAAGTTAGGACAACTTCGCCTAGTATGTTAGGCGAAGTTGTCGTATTATTAATACCCTAACTTCGGCTCACTTTAAATAACTTTTGGACGGCTGTATTCGTGACCTCTGTGTTACGTGTTTTGGTGATTGGGTTTATTAATATCATCGTTCAACGAGTATTCCTTTATATTCGTGTGTTTACGTGTGATTTACGTGTTCATTGTATTAGCACTCGTATCGTATACGTAGGGGATTCTGCACCCTCATGTTACGAGATACTCCTATGTAGATCCGGCTGGGAACCTACACGGTATGTGAAAGATCTTCGGATATTGCACGTATCATCAAGGAGTGTGGTTGTTAGATGAATGATGTAAAGAACGCCTAGAGTGTCTGTATGATATGATGTAAATTGCTTGGTACATTCTATATGATTGTTGTACATGTGGTACGGGTAAGAAGGGGTATGTTCGGTATGCAGGCTCTACGTCCGACATAGTATTTTAGGATGGCAAATCCCTGTAACTTCTGTTGGACATAGACGTGGCATGTGTTGGCGTAGTTAAGGATTGTGGGCCTTATACTTGTTATAGATGATGGATGAGAATGTAGTTAAGGGCTATGGGCCTTATGCGTATTTCAGATAGAAGCCAGCATAGGAAAGGACTGCAGACCTTATATGTGTTGTAAATGTATTGTGGTAGCATAGGGGAGGACTGCGAACCTCGTACGTGCTATGAAATAGGTGGCAACATAGGGAAGGACTGCGGACCTTGTACTTGTTGTTTATGTAGGATGGTATAGGGAAGGATTGCGGACCTTGGACGTATCATGAATGGTGAACATAGGTAAGGACTACGGACCTTTTACGTGTTCATGACCTTGAGTACCGGTATAGACGCCGGACTATGAACGCACTCTTGGTTGGTTAAGGAAAGTGGACGTATGTATGTATGTATGTATGAAAGAAAGGTAACTAGTTAAGTATGGATATATATCTTCGGATACGTATGTATGTATGATATGTGAATGTATTGTATGTTGCCTGATTAACTAGAACTCACTCAGCGTAGCTGAATGTTAGTTGCACGCAGGTTAATCGACTGAGACAGCTGGCTTGAGGGAGACACATGGAAGGATTTGAAGATGATGGCATCTGAAGATTTGTCATGATGTTTTGATACTATGTTGTATTTATGTTTTAAAAAGACAAGTTATGAATGTTTGTAATGAATAGTTGAACGTTATTAATATTCCGCGAAATTTTTAATTCAATCTGATATTTAGAACTATGTTAATGAGTAAATCCAATATCAAAGTAGGGCACCGGGATCGGGGCCTTACATGAAAGGACAAACTTTATGCAAAATATAACGTTTTTATAAATATATCATTTAAAAAGGAAATTGGTCCGAGATTTAAGTCATATCAAGTGAAGGTTGAAAACTTATTTTATTTTTGAATAGATACAAAAAACTTTTGGAAATGTTAAACCAATATTTTAATACATTGATATTTTAAAGCAAAACATTTCATGGAATAACTTACAATTAATTAGTGATAGATAGATATCATAATCATTAACATTAATTAAAATTAATATATGAATTAAAATAGAGTGTCAATAAAATAATATTATTTACTTTTGAATTATTTAATTAACAAGAAAATTTAAGAAGCCTTAGTATGTATGAAAATATAGTGATAAACCAATAGAAACATGACATTTGTATAAGAACTTTATTCTTTTAATAGTATAGGTAGATATACAAGGGTATAAAATGGTGGAACAAAGAGTTATTTGATAAATTGATTAATAGTCATGGGGAGGGTGTTGATGATACCGAAACTCGTATGCTTTTTGATCCACTCATAGTTAGTGAGGACAGGGAGGTTATTGTCAAATTAAACGGGTATTTTAGGAAGGAATGCCTTAAAGCTTACCGACGTCATCTTTATGGTTATTTTATTGGTGGCATTATCATTTCAATAAGTAAAAGAAAACTTGATCAAAATATGGCATTGATATGGGATTAAATCAATGATCCCATACCGAATGATTTTTATTTTTTCACTTTCGATAATGAATATGGGTTGTTAAAAGTTTTGGAGTGTGGTCAATGGTTAGTTAAAAACCTGCCTTTACTCTTATGGTTATAGGAACCGGATCCCGTTTTATCTAAACCAGACCGCACCTCAGTCCTGGTTTGGGTAATTGTAAGATTTACCCTTTGTTCTTGGAATAGTGGTAATATTGGACAAGTGGTAAGTAGAATAGGTAAATCTAATAATGGGGGTTTCTTTAGGGCCTTCTCTATTCAGACACCCAATTTACTATTCAAACACCCTCATACGAGTAGTATGGGTCATACGAGACTATTTGAATTTTCATATGACATGACAGCTTCCTGCTTTCTGCCATGATACATTTTATGAGACTGCCTATACGACCATGTCCCATACGAGTTACACGAACTGTACGAGATAAATTTGTAGATGAGTGATATTAATTTGTACGAGATAAATATATCTTGTTTCAAACGATACATGACCCACTTTCAACTATAAATACATACTTCATATTTACTCCATCTTTCAAACCCTTAATTTTCTTTCAAATGTCGCACCGAAGAGACAAAGAAAAAAATGAAGAATTTTTTTCCTCACAACCAGTTTACAAATCGGCAAGATGGACTGATGATGTTTGGAGGCGTTTAATGAGGCCTCGTACAATTACTTCGGCATCTTCTTCACATGTTCCCGAAAAACCCCACGAAAAAAATAATTTTGCAGTTTTGAATCCAACGAAAAAAAGTCGGTCAAGAGATGTAGTTGAGCTTTATGTTAACGGAGATGCCCCATTTTGCTATACAAAGTTTTTACACATGAAAAAACTCAATCGAAGTTTCTGGTATACTTTGTTAGGGTACAAGTCCAATGGTTCCCTTTCTAAAACGGTAAAATTCCAATGTTTTATATACTTTTATATAAAGTTGTATATACTTTTATATATATGTCTCATTAAATGACTAACTAATATTTTTGATAAATATATTTGTAGCACATAGAGGCGTGGACAACAAGATTGATGATTGTTCGATACGCAAAATTAAGAACTAATCTAGATCTAAGACTCCGTTGGACGGTGTTTCCCCCGTATTTTTATAACGAAATGAAAAACGAAGACTCCATAGTTGCCATAGAGTTAGCCGGAACAAAAGACCCATATCCACAATTTTGGGAGGTTGAACAAGTGTATATTCCGTTTTTGTTTCATTCTGGTGGTGATTGGTTACTCGTTCGTATAGATATGAGAGAGATGGAAATTACCCAATACTGGACAGATAAAAGGTGGAGAAATGAAAAACTTCAAAGCGATAAAATGGAAATGTTATCATTGTTTTTCCCATGGTTTCTTGATCGTATACGCTACGGGAGAAACTCGAATAATTCATACGAGAAAAAAGAAATGGTTATCAGTTTAAGTGAAGTTAATGTGCCTCAAGACAAGGGTAACACTTCTAATTCAGGGGGTTTGGTTTGTATGATGATGGAAATGTTGGTTAAAAAGAAGCCCTTGGTGATTGAAAATGAAGTTGATGAGGTATGTGTTAACTACCAACGTCAGATGTCTCATGAATTATATAAGTGGAGCGTGGAACCTTACCTTGTTTAGCGTTTGTTGTATTGGCATCATATTGTACCTCTATTTGTTTTATGTTATCCAAAATTAGTTGTAAGTTGTGTCATTTGAATGTGTTACGTGTAATATTAATCTTTAATTTATATTATGCTATCATGTTTAACTATATTATTTTGAATCTATAATTACACATACAAATCACATAGTAATAGAAGTAACTATACCACACAACATAGCATACCACCTAAATACAAAATAAGAGTTCACCCTACGAACATCCATAATCAAGTACATCACAACCATAAAAACATAACCGAGAACACAAAAACAAGTCCACGTAAACAAACAAGTTGCCCAATGAAAACCCTATGCTGGTGGAGATGGGTGCTCAGCGGGATGGTGTTGCTGACCCGAATACTGAGATGACTGGTGCTGGAGGTGTACAATCAATTTTTTTTAAAACCGGTTTCGGTTTTTAACCTATTCGGATTTTTGTTAAAAAATTGGTCTTTTTTTAACCGGGACCGGTTTCCGAAGCATAAAACCCATAACCAATACAAACCGGTTACAACCGGTTTGTAACTTGTTTTAAAAAAACTGGTCTGAGAAACCGGTTTAAATAACCGGTTTGTTACTGCAGGCAGCCGTTTTTTTTTTTGTTGTTGTGCAGCTGCTGCTATTTTTCTTAAACTAATTTGCTGTTTTTTTTTTAAGAAAATGTAGTTTTTTTTTACAAAAACATAACAATGAAAATGTAAAAAGTGAAAACATCATACGATTAAGTCTTGGAACAAACGGTTACATATATAACTGGTTAGATACGAATGCCCACTACTAGTATATATTATTTTTAGTGGGACTAATACATGTCTTGATGAGTTGTGTTTAATCTTCTTCGCCCGAACCCGAACCCGAACTAGAACTATCGCGTAGGAGTTCATCTAGTTCAGCTTCTTCTTCGGGCATTGGGGTAGTCAATCCGGCTTCAACCTCGTCCTCGTACACTTCGACTTTGTAATCTAATTCTCCCTCGAGTGAGCGTATGTGTTGACATCTCTCCGCCGCATCCAAGTAATATTTCAAGAAAATCGACATCTCAACCGCCTTTGGTGTTAGTCGAGTCCTCCTTATAGAAATCACCCTACCACTTATAGAAAAATCACTTTCCGAAATCTACTGTGGAAGCTTGGACCGTTAGTAAATCTCGGGCCATGGTGGCTAAGATCGGAAATTGATCTTCCTTACGTTTCTACCAAGCCAACAAATCAAGGTTTTTAAATTCTTGTGAAGTCATCGATCGTAGAGATCGTAGAAAGTTCGACCCACCATACCGACCGAGTTCGCTACTACTAGTGTTACCACGTTGCACTTGACTCGACTCATCAAACAATTGGTTATAAACATACAAATCTTGATCTTCCATATTTGATGAACCTTCGCCGAAAGCGGCATTTCTCATTGACTCGTAAATGTGTGACGTGCAAGAACCATATTTTGATACATAAACATCAAACATTTGGTTAAGTTGAGTATTGAATTTGGGACTTGCGGCTAGTCCAAAGTATGGTTCTTCGGGGGTGTTTAAATCCAACGCATTTGCAATTTTTTCAATCAAATACCCGGTTCCAAAAATACTAAAACAAGGGTTTAAAGCGGCGGCACAAGTGAAAACCGCGGGTAGTTCTACAAATATTTTCTTAATTTTTCCTTCATCGTATCCGCCGTATCACAATATGATCTACCTCTACCCGCCAACTCGTTTAATTTGAAACACATTTTAAACAAATTGTGAAGTACCAATGAACTTGTTGGGTAGTAAACCCCCGATAAAGTCTTTTTTGACATTTAGAAAACTTGAAGCAATTGTGTAACCGATTCAATAAGATTCCAACTCGATGGGTGGTAACAAGAAACCTATCCACGACTCGACAAAATGTTATGAAATTCTATTAAACTTTCTTTTCGCATAATAGCTTTTTCAAACATGGTGCAAGTCGAGTCCCATCTATGAGCAACGTCCCAATTGGGTCCATAGCATACTAGACCCGCTTCCTTACACATTTTAATATATTTTGAATGTCTATGCCGCATGACTATATATATGGCGCAACATTCTTTTGAAAGCTTCTTTTGGTGTTCAATAAACTTTAAACCATCTTGAAGGGCCAAATTTATGATGTGTGCGACACATCGACTATGGAAAAAAATACCCTCACAAATCGGTTTGTATTATAAGCTTAAATGCGATACCGCAAGCGTATTGTTTGAGGCGTTATCGAAATATATTGAAAATATCTTTTCTTTCAATTTGTACGTTGCAATACATTTGTCGATTGCTTTATATATAGCTTCATCGTTGTGAGGGTAATCAAAAAGTATAAACAAAATAGTGTGTTTCATCATTTGCCACGTCGCCGGTTCAATCCAATGAGCGGTGACACAAAGATATGAGTCAGGTGAACCGTGCGGTGCAGACCAAACATCGCTAGTCTAGTTAACACCAGTTTCTAGTTTTTTAAAATAAGAAATAAATTCTTGTTTAGCATTTTTCCACAATCTTAAACAATCCCTCCTAAGAGTAGCACGACTTACATGGGCGTATCGTGGTTGGAGCGTTTTTTGAACCATCTTTGTGTATCGTTGGTTGTCGAAATGGTTGAACGGCAAACTTTCTTGGATTACAAACTTCGCCATTTCCTCCCTTGCCATATCGTAATTGTAGGCAAAAAGAGAAGCGCCTCCGCTTCCCATGTAAGCTTGACCGCTAGCGGCTTGTTGTTTCAACACCTTGCAATACGGTTTCTCGAAGTGATATCTCAATGAGGAGTTTGCCCCAATGGCTTAAAAACCATTACAATGGTGACAACGCGCTTTTCTTGACCCGTTCGCCATCTCGCATATATCAAAATGTGACCAAACTTCGCGGTTGCGCTTTGCTGGAATAACACGAACCACCGTGTCGGTTGTGGACTCGCCAACGTTGACCGAATCTTGAAGACTAGAGCTTGCCATGCTTTTTTATGAAATATCAAATAAGAAAGTGAGCGATTTTAAGAGTTTTCAGAGATTGGAGGATGGTGTGGTTGAACCCAAACACCCACCACCCTTTTATACATATTTGGAGATGAATTGTTGGCAAAAAAAAACAACAAAAAAGCCTATAAACCCAGTCCCAATGGTCATATATGACCTATTGTCCGCTGCTTCATAAAAACCGTTTTAACCGGTTAAAAAACTGGTTTTTTTCTATCCGTTATTGACCGGTTATATAACCGAACCAGCAGAAAATATTCAAAACCGGTATAAAACCGGTCTAACCGGTTAGTAACCGAACCGGTTATAAAAAAACCGGTTTTCCATCCTAACCGGTTTTGGTTTTTGTACATCTCTAGCCGGTGCTGCTGACCCGAAGACTGAGATGGATGGTGTTGCTGACCCGAAGACTCAGATGGATGGTGTTGCTGACCCGATTGCTGAGGAGTAGGAGGGGGTTAAAACCCTGTGATCTCACCCATTCAACCATCCATTCTTGAAACCAAACCCGACTCGCCTAAATATGTTGGATATCCTGAACAAGTTGGCGTGGCATTGTCGGACCTCTAACAACATGCCTGTGGTGATATTGATGATGCTGTTGAGCGGGGTTATTGTGTTGGTCCTGAACGTGGTGGTCAGGGGGGCTGGTCCTGAATATGCTCATGCTGCTGAGGCTGCCAAACGACTCCAGGCACCACAGGGAAACGTAAACCCAAGTTTGGGAACTCCGTAGCAATTTTCATACGTTTCACTGTATTTTTATCTAAACTCCTCGACTTTTTTACATGCATGCCACGAACATAATCCGGGTTGAGCAAACCTAACTTGCACCCGATGGATGTAATAAAAGATTCACAAATAATCTCACCATCCTGACATTTGCTATGAAGAGTAGCAAAGTAAGAAGCCATACACCATGCAAGGTTGCAATTAACCGGCGTCAACAAACAATATAAATAAAACAGATCAGGTGAGGTGCACAACTCCCTACTATTCCCACGACCAGTAACAGAACACGCGGTGACCTTGTGTAGGTATCGATGAAGAGGATCTTTAATCAAACTCACCCTGGCCTTTATCTTAAATGGTCCGGTACCAATCTGACTCCAAAACGGTGTCACCGTTTGGTCATTCTCCACAAATATACCCTCCTCGAACTCCGCACAAAGAACCTGCTCCTCTGTTTACAACCCCGATGCAACAACAAACTTGGGTAATGTCATCCCATGATCCTGGCCAAATAAACGGAACACCATGTTGTTATTTGCATGCATATTGTTTGGAGGGGTAAAACGAAACGTGGACAAAAACTCTAAAGTAAGCTCCCGATAACAAGGGAGACCAGCAAGATCTTTAAGATGTCTCCATGGTGTACCCACACCTATAATCCCCTCGGCCCTCTCAATCTCTCTTACATCCTGTAAAAGATCCCAAACTTTAACGACTTCTCCACCAGCGTTTGTCTTCGACCGTTGGGTTACTACGACAGCACCAACTTCACGACCTATCGTTTTCGCCCGGTCCTTAAGTTCGTCGACAGAAGAAAACAACTGAAAACAAATTTAACATTCTGTTAAAAACAATATCGTCAAATATAAAATAATAGAAACATACTTTATAAAATTATTTTATACCTCGTTGGTTGAAAATGGTGAGACATTGTCAGAAGCTTCACCAACACAATCGTCTTGATTGTCATCATCAGAAAATGACATATCTAACT
This sequence comes from Bidens hawaiensis, assembly GCF_021521415.1. Classification (NCBI taxonomy): domain Eukaryota; kingdom Viridiplantae; phylum Streptophyta; class Magnoliopsida; order Asterales; family Asteraceae; genus Bidens; species Bidens hawaiensis. The sequence goes on along the minus strand of NW_027496593.1, from coordinate 103,883 downwards.
CGTTTTTTTTATTATTAAATTTGTTGATATGTTAGAATACTATGCAATGAAACTATATAAGCTCTATATATATTTGATTGGTTAGAATATTATGCCGTGTCATATAATTAACGGTGGAATCTTGTTTCGCGTCAAATAATTTACCGAATATTATATCGTGTCAAATAACTGGAAGAATATTATATCGTGTCAAATAATTACCTTGCCTGTACGAGTCGTATAAACTATAATACTCGTATAAAATTGGTCATTCACGGGTCTTCCTAGACATGGTACATAGCACTAACGAGTCGTATAGACTATACTACTCGTATAAGTCTTAAGTCTAGTCAAACATTATCTAAAAAGTTGCGTACGCATCTGAAAAGCTGGTATGTACGGTCTGAGAATGGTGTGTGGTGATCCAAAACGACTTGTATAGGCTATACTAGTCGTAAAGAGGGTGTATAGGGATTATACGAGTAGTATAGGCTATACTACTCGTATGGATACCAGCATCGTCTCGTATAAGCCATACGACTCGTATAATAATTTGGTCAAACACCTTTTTTAAAAGCTGGTAATTGTCAAAAAGCTGTCATGTCATATAAAAATTAAAAAAATGGGTGTTGAATATTGAAGTAGGATTTCTTATTAGGAGGACCATTTTTTAGTGATGATGAAGTGGAGCCGGAAGGTAATAAAACTGGGAGGTTCATGAAGTTGGTAAATAGCTTTCTAGAATTTAGTTTCCTATTCTCCGTCCCCTTCACCAAAAAAAAAATATTTAACATAGGGGTCTAAGTTGAACATATATAAATACTGTATTGATCATATATAAATTACTAAGTGAGGTACTTACCCACACTGATTACGGAGTGGCATGATTTTTGTTTTTCCTGTATCCATTTTAAAAAAAAATTTAGGGGCAAAGAAGACACGTGAATGACTCTTGTTTTACATTTGAACGTCCCACCAGGAGTCGAGTTGTAAGACCATCCTCTATGGTGAGGGGCTTCAAAGCCCCTCCACCGTGACACGTCAGCGCCACGTAAGCATCGCGGGCATCGAAGCCCCAACCAAAGGCGCCCCGCTATGGTTAAATGCCCAATGGTGTCCCTATATATATATATATATATATATATATATATATATATATATATATATATATATATATATATATATATATGCATATGTATGTGTGTGTGAGAGGGGGGCTTCAACCGCGCCGGCTGTTCAAACGACCAGATCCTCGCCACCCACCCCTCGTTGGCGCCCTTCTGTGGTGTTTACCACCCACCACGCCCAAAAAAACCACCTTCCGCGCCCCATAGCCGATGGTCTAATAATCTTGAAACCGTGAAAAAAACAAAGATCAAAGGTAGAGCCCTTCACCCCATAAAACTAATCAACTAGAGACATTTAGAATAAACTTTTTTATTCTTGGATCTTAATGTGGTAATATAGTAATATTAACGCATCAATGGCAAGGACACTAGGCTTTACTTCTAATAAGTTATGAATTATTATGCTACATTTTAAAGATATCCATAACTTGTTGTAGATCAAATTCAATTACTAATATAATAAAAGATCATAAGACCAAGAATTTTAATTACCTTTAATTTGAATATATTATTGTTAATTATGGTGTTCTTTGTTTTTTCACGAAAGAGTTTCCTGGCCTTTTTTGTCTACCCCACGCAGACGTTGAAGTTTGCAGACTGTTTGTTTTCCGTAAGACAATTGATTAAAAAATGTCTGCGCACCCTCTTCTTGGCGCATACATGGACCACTCACTTCTCACCTCTTTTAAACATCTTTCGCCAACATCAGGTCATAATATTATCTCCACATCTTTCACCTCCAAATCCTAGCATCCTTCTCTCCAACCTTCTTCCCGTCACCCCCCTCTCCCCACCTATGGTCGCCGCCCTCCACCACCCCTCCGGCCGCTGCACCCCATCCCCACCTTCAATGGTCACACCCCCCCCCCCCCTTCGACCGTCGCACTCCAACTTCTTCCTCCACAGTCGTGGCTCTTCCTCCAACATCCTTTATTGTACATTATCAAACAACAAGGTTCAATTTCTTACTTTAAAACAATTAATATTTTCTATCTTTAGATTAATATTGTTTGTTTATGAATAATTTGTTTTATATTTGGTTTTGTTAAGAAATTTAATAGGTTTGATATGTTTATGTTTTGGTTTTGCTGTTGATTAATGTTAGTTTAGGTTTTGGTTTTATTGTTGATTAATGGTAATTGAGGTTTTGTTTGATTTGTAAAGAATTTTAATGAGTTTGATTACCATTAGTTTGTTTGGTTCGATTTGTTTATGAATAATTTGTTTATATCTTTGGTTTTGTTAAGAATTTTAGTAGGTTTGATTTGTTTATGTTTAGGTTTTGTTGTTGATTAATGTTAATTTATGTTTTGGTTTTATTGTTGATTAATGGCAATTGAGGTTTTGTTTGATTTGTTAAGAATTTTAATAGGTTTGATTGCCATTAGTTCGTTCGGTTCGGTTTATTTATGAATAATTTGTTTACATTTTTTGTTTTGTTAAGAATTTTAGTAGGTTTGATTTATTTATGTTTATGTTTTGTTGTTGGTTAATGTTAATTTAGTTTTTGGTTTTATTGTTGATTAATGTTAATTGAGGTTTTGTTTGATTTGTTAAGATTTTAATAGGTTTGATCACCATTAGTTCGTTTGTTTGGTTTGTTTATGAATAATCTGAAGAAGACGAGGTTGAAGCACATGGCAATGCATCAGATCGGGAATATCTGACACAGTTACGAGATGAAATTGTTGAGCAGTTAATGCAAAGTACCGAAAAATTATTTAAAAGACAAATGTTATTGTGGTTTTATGAATATTATTTCAGTGTTGTTTGACTATTATTTAAATTTCTATGTTGAATGACTTTTTTTATTTAAATTTCAGTTTATTTAATTTGTTTATATCTTTGGTTTTGTTAAGAATTTTAGTAGGCTTGATTTGTTTATGTTTAGGTTATGTTGATAATTAATGTTAATTTAGGTTTTGGTTTTATTGTTGATTAATGTTAATTGAGGTTTTGTTTGATTTGCTAAGAATTTTAATAGGTTTGATTACCATTAATTCATTCGGTTCGATTTGTTTATGAATAATTTGAAGAAGACGATATTGAAGCACATGGCACTGCATCAGATCGGGAATATGTGACGTAGTTAAAAGATAAAATTGTTGAGTAGTTAATGCAAAGTACCGAAGAAATTATTTAAAAAACAAATGTTATTGTGGTTTTATGAATATTATTTCACTATTTTTTGACTATTATTTAAATTTCTATGTTGAATGACTTTTTTATTTAAATTTCAACTTATTTAAAAAATTTCTGTTATATTTTAGCAGTCTACAAACGTTAAAAAAAATCTTCTTCTTGCAGACTGCAGCGGTTTGGTCCACCTCTTCTGTTACAGATGCTTATAGATGTGGTCCGCAGACTTTAAATATTTTAGCTCTTAAAAAACAAACATCACCTAAAAGATGACTTTTTCTACAAAGTGGAGATTCCATGAAGAGCTTAAAGAACCTATCTTGACGTCACTGTGTTCCCGAGTTTCATTTAAGGAGAGAAAAGAAAGGAAGGAGAATTGAAAGAGAAAAGAAATAGAGGGGAAGGAAAATGTGTTACTTCAATCCATGTTCTTGAGTTTAATGAAAATGAAAGGAAAGAAAAGAAAATTTAGGAGTTAATAGGTAGTTAATGTTATACACACACATTTTCTCTCCTAATCTTCTAATTTGAAAGGATGAGTATGGACTTAAATTTTCTAGCATTTTCTCTCCCTTCCCTTCCCCTCCCCTTCTTAAAAAACCCTGGAACATGATTCATTCACATTTTCTTCTCATTTCCTTCACATCCCCTCTTTAAATAAGACTCGGGAACACATAGTTAGAAAAAAATCAAGATCAAGGACATTTAAGTATTTTTATGTTCATTATTTTTAAATTAGAAAATTCCAAAATTAGTTTTGAGAAGAGATTCCTCATTTGACTCTCATTTTTTTAAAATTTTTAAAAAGTCCATGCCAAACTCATCAGAGACAACAAGTTTTGAACAAAATCAGTCGACGCTAAGACAAATTTTGGAATCCAATCAGAAGCATGCCACGTGTTCCAAGCTTGTCATCCTGGACACTTTTTGAACCATCTTGAACGATAGATTTTATTTTACAATAAAATCGAACTTGGATGATGGGATTAAAGATTAGAGGGTAGCTATTCGACATTGATCATTTCCAAACGGCAATTTTCCAGCAATTAGAGGGCCGCTCTCATCAACTGAGAAGCTTTAAGCAACACGGGCGCGCACGTACAGCCTGATTCTCATATCGATTTTTCGCAAGTAGCCTCAGCCGCACGTAGGACTGTGCAACGGTTCAGAACCGCGAGAACCGAACCGGAATAGAAAATGAGTGAAAAATAGAACCAGAACCTATTATAGTAAACCGGTTCGGTTCCAGAACCGCTAAACCGGTTCTCGCTAATAGGTCCTGGCTAGAACCAGTTCGATCATTTATTTATCAAATGAGTTCTGCAAACTTTGCATGTTTTCTTTCATGATAAAAATAATTTAGATTACAACATGAGCATCTGTTATTAAAATCTAACTGTTGAAGTTAAATAAATCATTAGCAACGATAGATTAATTGAAGATCATATCATTTTATATTAAATTACCTTGATAGCTTAAATCAAAATTGATAATGGTTGCTAATTCTTGAACGTAAAGAAAGAAGATTTAAATTAAAAAATGATTGAATGGATGCCGGTTAATCTCTATAAAAAATGGGGATTGGTAAATTTATTTAAAACATTTTGAATATTCCGGTTCTTCGGTTCTAAGTCTAAAACCGTCAGTTTTACCCGGAACTGAACCGGGAACCGTTTAATGCAAATTCTGATAACCGAATTCCGGTACACACATTAGCGGTTTTGAGACACCGGTTCGGTTCCGGTTCCACGGTTCTGACGGTTTCGAACTGTTTTTTGGCTTACCTCTAGCTGCACGGCCGTTGACCATGCGATTAACACCTGTGTTTTTTGATCGATTGTTGAAACAACAACGACTTAGTAATTGTTAAAAGTAGGGTCGCCCATAAGGTGTGGTCGGGTAGTCTACCGTCATAGGCCCGACACCCCGTTAGGCTCTAATTTTTTATCATTTTTTTAAAAATATATGTTTTTTATTAAAACAATATGTATATTTAGTGTTTAAACTAAATTACATAACCACTAGCTTGATTTAGTTGTAAATGGGTATTACTCCCAACCCAAAGGTTATGGGTTCTACTCTTATTTGAGGCTCGATGCATGTTTAATTCTATTTTTATAGAAAAATTTTTTACACAACCCAATTATAACAAAGTAAACTTATATAAAAATTAAATTGTTTCAACGTAACAAAAAACTCTTTTCACTTCGGGCTCAAAAAAGTTTTCGTCTTTAGGCCAATATTTTTTTGTTTTATCGGAGCCGACCCTGGTTAAAAGTTGATGAATTTTGTTTTTAAGTGAAAACATTGGTGAATTTTTAATTAGAGAGAGAGAGGGTGATAAAGAAAGTGTGTAGAAATTTGAGAGAGAGAGAGAGAGAGATAAAGATTACAAAAATAAATTAAAGAGAAAAAGTCCGTGGACTAGGAGGCGATACAGAAATATGACAATTGAATTTTATTAACAATAGAATTACGTGGCCATTTTTAATTGGTACTACTTAAAAACCACCGTCTTTCTAGTAAACGTGTTGTTGACCTGTTTTGAGATTACTTTTTGAAAATTTTCAAAAGTGAGGGATGATTATGATTTCTCTCTTCATTGATTATGAATTCTCTCTTCATATTCATAAAAGGGTTTTAACTTTTCATTTTTAAATTCCATCACTTTTTCATACAAGATTATTTTGAATAAATTTACACGATAGATGGAGTATTTTTATTTATAATTTGAATATATTTTTTTCGTTTTATAGTATTTGTTGTTACTCATGTAACTATGCAGTTTTTCATTATTGCGAAAATTGTGTTATCTTATGTTGTAATCGTGTTAGTATATTTATATATAATATATAATATATAATATATATATAAGGAAGGGTTATCTTAAAAATATGTAGTTTTCTAGAAATACTAAGAATAAATCAAAGTTAGTGGATCATATCAATCAATGGTTGTGATTTAAAATTACCAAAACCGTCATACTTTACTAGAATTAATCTTTCACCATTATAACCGACATAGTTTCCAAGAATTATTTTTCACCATAGGTTTTAATGCCAAATGTCAAAATTCTATTGGTACTTACCATTCCTAGGAAACAACTTCTGTTTATTTGAACCCTTTTCTATATATATAAACGAAAAGATAAAAATTCTACGTGTCACGATGTGGTCGCTCCCATTTTTTTTGTAGTCACCAGATTTCCTTCATTTTAAATGGAGGTTTCTCATGCATTTGACCCGAATTCAAGGGTATGGGTCTAATCAAACCCATATATTTCTTAAACAGGTTATAACATCCTATTAAATTAAAAACTAATCTCATCAAATATTTGATATAAAAATTCTATAAATTAGGGATATACACCGGTTTAAAGGTTATTTATTTTTTAGTATTAACTTTCATACAATAAAAAAATAAAATCCAAAACAATAATATATTAGAAACAAATAATATAAAGCAACCCCGTAAATAAACGAAACATTTAAAAGCTTTATGATTGTTTCTTACATTTACACAAGCCATCATATTGTTTTATTTGTAAATGAAGGTTTCAAGTGCATTTAACCCGAATTCACGGTATGGGTCTCACCATACCTAGATAACCTTAAACGAGTTATAACATCTCACTGTTTTAATAATAAATCTCACCAAGTATTTGATATGCAAAGCTTATATAGTATCAATCAATCATGCCCAGTAAAATCCCACCGACAGCAAAGCTATAAGTAGGGTCTGGGGAGGGTGGGATGTAGGCACACCGTACCTCTATACAAAGGAATAAAGAGGTGGCTTCCAGAGAGACCCTCGGCTCTAAGTACATGTGTATGAAGCAAAATAAAGGAAATCAAAGTTTAACAGTTATATAAAAACTACTACTAATTATAATAATATTAATAATAAGATCACAGTTTAACAGCTATATAAAAGCTAATAATAATAATAATAATAATAATAATAATAATAATATATGTAAGGGAAATACCATTATGGTATGTGACCTAAATAAAGCTTATATAGTATGGATATACTAAATATTAATATCCAATTTTTTTAAGAAAAATATATTATTAATAAGAAACAATTTTATAGTAAAAAAATAAACTGGTCATGGGTTTCACCAAACCCATAGCTTTTATACGAGTTATAACATGTCATTTATTTGTAAAACTATTTCATCATCAAACCCTAAGTATATTATTAACTTTTTTTATAATACATAAAATTAAAATGCAAAAAAATATGAATATTAGACATGAAAAAGAAACACAACCCCCGTAATACGAGGGATAAAAACTAGTGTGTGTGTATATACATATAGGGAAATGATCAAAAGAAAAATCGTTTTTAGAGAGAGAACTATAGAACTAATAATAAAACATTTTTAATTTAATTAACAAAAATATTTTTGAATTTTTTTTCTTTCATCCTTTTTTATATGTTATTCTTTACCAAAAAAAAAAATACAAAAATAGAAAAAAAAACAAAAAAAAATCATTGTAACGCATATATGTAATACATCGACTTTTTTATAATGCATATGTGCAATAGTGTGCATTTTGATATTTGAAATAGTGTTGAATAACATAAATACAGATGTTTGTATTGTATAATTGTAATAGTGTTATATTATATACAAAAATAAAAAAAATCGATATAGTGCATATGTGCATTAACGTGTATTGCATATATGCGATAGTGTGTTTTGTATTCAATTATTAGTGTTGTATTTGCATATATTCAATAGTTTGTATTTATATAATGCATTTGTGTTGTATTATATGTAATTAAACACAATTTTATATATGCAATACATATTAATACACATATGTACTATATCGACAATTTTTTTTAGTTTTTTTTTCTTTTTTAGTAACAATATCATCTTAATAGAAGGAGGAAAGAAAAAAAAACTTAAAAAATTATTTTTTTAAAAAGTTAAAAATAACTCTTTAGTAGTTCTTTCTTTAAAATGAGTTCTCTATAAATCATACCCCATATATATATATATATATATATATATATATATATATATATATATAAAGATCAAATATTTGTGTCATAGGCTTCTTTTTAGAAGCTCATTGTTTTAGTATATATGATTTAAGTTTCATTAATAAAATAACTTTGTTAGTGATGATATGTTGGCTGAAGCATGTTATGATGATTTCTTTGTGGTTAAGTTTAGGGCTGACAATTTATACACGAGACACGAATATATGACACGTACCTACACGACTTTAACATGTAACAGATAAGGTCTTAACATGTTTCGTGTGCTAAACAAGTATAATACATGTTTACCTGTTAGGTACCTGTTAATACATGGTTATTTTTAAAATTATATATATATATACACACACACACACACACTAGTTTTTATCCACCATATAACGAGTATTGTTTTATGTTATTTGTTTCTAATATTTATTTATTATTTTAATTTATATTTTTTTATTGTATGAAAGTTAATAATAGTTATGGTTTGATGATAAATTGTTTAACAAATAAATAAGATATAACTCGGTTTAAAAGCAATATGGGTTTGATGAGACCCAAGACCCGTTTATTTTTTTACTATAAAATTGGTTTTTTAATTATAAATAATATATATCTTTTTTAAATAAATCATATATTATTTTTTAGTATATCCCTACTTTATAGGATTTTTATATCAAATATTTGGTTAGATTAGTTTTTTATTTTAGTGAGATGTTATAACTCATTTAAGAAATATCTGGGTTTGATGAGACCTATACCCGTGAATTCGGGTCAAATGCATGAGAAACCACCATTTAAAAATCAAGCAAATCTGGTGACTCCAAAAAAAGGGGGAGCGACCACATCGCGACACACAGGATTTTTATGGTTTCATATATATATATACATATAGTTATAATATATCATCCCTAACCCTAAACATATCCAAATCATTATTACAAACCAAACCATAGTCGTCGCCTACTCGCCTCTCATCTTCCATCCCACCATCGTTGGCCATCCTCCCGCCGCCGGCCTTCCTCTAGTCACCAACCATATCTCTTTCCGGCCATCACCCGTCGCCGACCCTCCTCCTGTTGACGGCCATATCTCTCTCCGACCATCACCCATCATCGGCCATATCTCTCTCCGCCGCAAGGTTGTCAAATATGTGTTTCTAAACAGCTATTATCGTGTACTATCGTGTATTATCGTGTATACAAGGTAGTAATATGTTCGTGTTCGTGTTTGGGTTACATCTACACGATAAGTTTTCGTGTTGTGTACATGTATACACATTTCGTGTTCGTATCTTATCGTGTTCGTGTTTTATCGTGTACGGGTATACACGATATGCCAGCCACAGTTAACTTGTCATGGTTCGAATCCTTGGCTGTTCATATGCATCATTTTATTTATTTATTATTTTAATTTTGGTGGGTCGTGACATCATGGTTTTGAAAGGTCTTTCAGTTAAGATTCTTTTCATAAAGGTTCTTTTTAAGTATAACTGAGTAAATTGAGTTTTAGATTTACTTTCGTTATCATAACGAATTTAAGCGACGCCAGCTAAAAACGCAACGCCCCCTCGTTGCAACACCCTTGTTATTATTTATTTAGTTTCGGTACCATAACAAATTTAGCCAATAACGGAGTTATTTTTTATGTTTAGTTCTGATACAATAACAAGCCTAAGCGTTACCGAATATATGTCGACTCGGCGCTGCAACGTCCGTGTTTTTTTTTGTTTTAAATATGTCAATTTTTTAAAATTATATTTTGGGTTTAGTTCCTGTGTTGTGGCGAACCTATAGATACCGGCAAAATTTTTGTCACAACGCCTGAAATTTGCAAACCAAATAAACATCATGTTACTTACATTATTTTTCTTATCATAATCTATACGTTTACTAATTTATTTTTCTATCAAATACCGACCGTATGTGCCGCTTGCATTATAAGTTGTACGTGTGCTGACAATATTTTAAGCGTTAGACAAATATTATTTTGATTTAGTGTAGAACTTAACACAATGGGTTTCAGACCTAGTTTATAATGATAAAACAATTCAACATTCGTCATGATAAAACAATTCAACATTCGTCATAATTGTAAAACGTACATAGCCATATGGTTGAAAAGCAAGTTTCTCAAAATCACCGTCATATGGTTAAAAACAAATGTTGTGCGGAAAAATTATTTAGATTTAAAAAAAAAGATGGATAATTTTTACATAAAAACAAGTGTCGATTTCCCAAAAATACCCGTTCAGAAACACTATATTATCAACCAATACGTATTACTAAAATGCAAGGTATACTTGAAAGAAAAATGAATACATATTATTGAAGACCGAACATGTAAAAAGAAAAATGAATAAAAGAAAATTAAAATATAAATATAAATTCAACTAATTAACAAATATAAAATATTATGTGGCCTTTTCTTACCCGAACTTGTTGAGACTCGAACCAAAGTAACCATTTTATGTAATATGTTGTTAGAGCATAAATCAGTGACGGAACCAGGACTTTTTAACCGGGGGGTCATACTATAATGTTAACCATACAATCATTAATTAACACATGACTTTATCACCAATTTTATAACAACCCGATATTATTATAGTTATTAGTATATAATGAATTTAATAAAACCTTTTTTTGGTGTTCGGTTAAAATTCTTTAAATATACATTTTGTAAAAGGATTTCTTACATAAAAAAGATATATGCTCTAGGTTATATATTTTTAGAAAACAATAGCACGAAATTTAATAATATCATAGGCTTAACAAATAAAATAATAATAACCAACTGAAAAGTGTATAGAAAAGTGTATAGCAATATTGAGGGGCAGAAATAACATAAAAAAATTGAACATAACAATAAAGTTACTTGATTGATGTGTGTGGAGTTGTCAGACAACTATTATGAGTACCTATCTATACTTTAAAGTTTAAACAATTTTTATTTCATTTCATCTTTTTCCATCTTTCTACTAACAACAAAGAGAATGCCGACCGAAAAAAATGGAAGATTGCCTTGCTTCACCTTCATACACTTAAAGCACTATATCAGCCAGGTACTTTGAAGGGTAAAACTTCAACAATGTTTCTCTGTTAAGTATCCCTATTAGCAAAATTTCAGTTGTCGGAGGGTTTGCCGGAGGGTCAACGGACCCCCCGGACCTCCTGTAGTTCCGTCACTGAGCATAATGTCTATCGCTTAGGTCTTGTAGGTTGTGTAATAGGATAGTATTGATTTGGAATGTATTTTCATGTGTTGGAACCTATAAGTCATGATATACAGCGGATATGTTCTTATACGGCGTATATGATATACGCCGTATAAGACATAAATGTTGTATATGTTGGTTATCAAGTCTATAAATAGGATTCTAGGCTTATACGTTCATTAACCTTTTAGTCCAGAAAGTACTTGTACTGATATTTGTTATATCTTGTTATACTTTTGCTAATGATTGAGATATATAAGAAATAGAGAGAATATTATGAGAAACCTTGCTGTTTTCGATCACGTTTAGGGATTTTGCACCTTCACGTTGATTCTAGATCTCTACGATTTATTCACGACACGAACACGTTCCTACAAATGGTATCGGAGCTTTGGTGCTCGATATAAGAAGAAAAGGCATGACACACCCGTTTCACGTCAAAAAATGATATATTTCTCAATTCGTTAAAAGTTCGTTTCATATTGGTTAAAGTCAAATCATGTCTGGAAAGTTTCGTTGGTTTTCGAGTTCGTTTACTATCTTAAACGACGAAAATCATTAAAAACGTGAAAAACTGACCCCTTCGAAAATCAAAATCCGATTGCACCAAAATGTTTGTTTTTATGTTGGGAACATTTATGGAAAAAAAATTCGAGTGATTTCGAGCTCGTTTGATAGGTCAAACGTTGAAAAACGTTAATATTTTTTGGCTCTTTGTACATATACTCCCGAATATGTACATATACGCCCGGATAAGTACTTAAACTCCCGGAATATGTACAAATACGTCTGAATAAGTACATATACTCCCGGATACGTACTTATACGCCCTGATATGTACATATACGCCCGGATATGTACATATATGCCCGGATAAGCACTTATATGCCCGGATATGTTCTAGACTTACGCTACCAATAACTTATACTCTCAAACTTATACGCTGTGAACACAAAAGTTTGAAAATTTTTAAAATGGAATTTTCGAGTTTGTTTAACATTGAAGCTACATCGAGAAGAAACCGAAGGAAGTTTTGAAGAAATAATTTGATGATTTTGAGATGATGACTGGAGAATCGTTTGATCATTTAATAAAAAGATATTGCAAGTTTTTGAGCGAAATGAAACATATCGGAAATGAGAGACGTGAGTTCGAATACATTGACAGGTTGGCTGATACACTCGTTGACACTTCACCTGAAGTTTGGGGTATATTCATTATGTCAATACACTCAGACCTCAACACGCACAGTCTGTCTCAATTAAACGAGAAAATAAACGATTGTGAATTGTCTCTCCAAAAGAATAGTAAAGTTGATGTTTGTGAAAGTTTGGAAAATTGTGCTCATTTTGTTATGAAATCAGAACAGATTCACGAGTTATTTGAAGATTGTGAACATGTTATGAAGTCAGATGATGAGATTGATGTTCTAATTGGCAAGTCTAAAAAGTCATTGATAAAGCTGCTGAAAAGAATGTAAAACCTAAAGAACCGTCATTGCTAGAAATTGAAAACATTCTAAAGTTCGATGATGATGATGATTCAGAATATGATGAAGAATTGGTTTTAGAATCACTGTTTCAATTTTCTCATGATAATTTGAAGTTGGAGTTCAAGAAGATGAAAATTGAAGATAAAGCTGAGGAAGTTGTTGCTGAAGCTAAGGGAACTGAACCAATCCTCAATCAAGTCAAACCAGAAAGGTCAAACATCCTGACTGTGAAAGTCTAAGAGGTTAAGTTATATGAGGTAACTCTGGACCTTCTGCTCATAATCAAGTTAAAATTAAAACAATGTCTAATTATGAGTCGATATACATTCAAAACATAAAATCATGTGAAAAATGTGAGTTACTTTATAAAGAATGTTTAGAAAAAGATGTGGAGCACAAAATGTTAAAAACTAACGATTCTTTACTAAATGATCTTAAACGTGTTAAGGAAGCTTATGATAAGCATCAAAAATGCGAAAAAAGCACTTTGGGAAAAGATTACTCAAGATGAGAAACAATTTTGATGTTAAAATACATTGTTAGTGAAAAACTGTAACACCCCGGCTAAAGCGGAATACGTCGGAGTGTGACGTACAGATTGCTCAATATACATGTGACATTATTAAGTGAAAATATTGTCATTAATTTATTCAAAGACATCAAGTACACAAGTTGTTGCAAATAAATAAATTACAATGAAAACCAAACATTTAAACACTTATTTAAAATATCATAAGTCTAGTGTCTTCATCCGTTTCATCCTGTACTAATTGTATATGTAACATATATATATATATATATATATATATAAAATAATGCCAACTGACTTAATAGTTGGTGAGTTCACACAGTTTAAATACTATATAAAACCATACAATTCCATGAAAACTTATGAAAAGCAAATAAGAGTTCTACACACTCGAATCAATGTCCTGAGTGTAAAGAATAAATGAAGGTCCTTTCCAGATGGGATTGTGCACCAACGTACTCGGATCGGGGTCCATTTTCTACTCGTTACACTGCCCTGAGTGCAAGGGGGGGGGGGCGTATGATCATACTTATCGAATAAATCCATACACGTAATCTTTTAGCAAGTAACAAGTAAACACACAAGTCCATAATGTGAATTGTAGTTTGTAATAAGAAATAATAAGCATATGGGTTTAATTACGATGTATATGTTACCCCAAAAATATGTAAAAACGATAAAAAGGGATGTGAGAAACTCATCTTGAAGTTGAAGAGAAACTTAGCAGTTGAACTTCCCGGACTAGAATTTAAAAGTACAAAATCAAATATTAACTAACGACTTACAAAAGTAACTAAGTCGGTTTGTCGGATTTTATATTGAATGTATATTTTATCATTTTACGGAGTTTGATATTATAATACTATTGTTAAGCTTTAACGAATTTTTAGTTTAATATTACTTTAAATTACGAGATTAGAATGGAGTTTGGATATTAACGGTATACTTTATTTTGACAAACGAATATGTTAACGAATTTTAAAGTTTACAACGATATTATATATATATATATATATAATACGAGTTTTAACGAAAGGTTCGGGTTTATAAAAGCTTGGTTTTTGGTTGAAAAGGTTAAAAATAATCTAGAATAAGTTTTATTTAACTAAAAAATGATTTTATTTGATTTATAATGATTTATAAAAATATATATGGTTTGTTGCAATGACCCGGTTCAAACCCGGGTCTCCATGACCACACCATGTGTACACAACCACCAGACCAAATCTGTTTTATGTTTTATAACCAGAAAATAATATATATTAACAATATCCAATCATCATCTTCTACACTACAAAAACCCTAGGTTTCCAATTCCTTTAATCCGTTCCATGTTTTCCCGATTTATGTTAGGGGTTTTGTTAGACGCTTAAAAACAATACGAATTCATATTTTACTTACTTGATTTGGTGCCTGAATGATGGTAAACGAAGCTTGGCCGGAAATGAAATGTTAGTGCACGATTTTGCGTCTCGAGTCTTTGTATTTATCTTTTGTATTTAATAATGAAAGAAATGTTATTATACTAACTTAGTTTGTTATGGTCAATCTAGTTCGTTAAGGATGTTTAACGAACTAGATGTTTAAGTTATTATCCCTCCTAATTCATTAAGGATGTTTAACGAATTAGAGGGCAATTCGTTATTCCTATTTAATGTATTGTAATGTAACGAAGTGGAAGGCTAGTTCGTTACGGAATGTGTAACAAACTAGACCCATCTTCTATATATAGAGGTGAACACCTTTGATAATTTAAGTTTTGAGATTAACCTTATTGAATCGTTGTCCATTTGCACTCTCGTTCAATGCTTCATACATCTAACGTATTAATATAATATATACACATATATACACCTAATATAACATAATAATTAAGAGTAATCATGAACTAGATCCTTCACGGTATTAGATCTAAGTGTTAATCGTTATAGATCTGAGTTGAATCCGTGCTCTCACAAGTGGTATCAGAGCATTCGGTGTTCGATTGCTCTTAATCTAGTGTGTTAATTCGTTAATTGAAGGTTTATAAGTATAAGTTTAGTTTTATTTAGATTCGATTTTAATTTAATCAAATTTAGTGTTGATTTGGTTGAATATGGATTAAATTGAGAAGGATTTGTGATTATAAAGGTATTGGTAGTGTGTGGTTGAGTGGAATTGGGAATTGGTTTGGATTAGTGTTGTTTTGATTGGATCTGAAATTGACCGAAAACAGGGGACTGGTTTTTGGACAATTGGGTTGGATATTGAATGATTTGGTATATGGTGTGTTGCGATTTGATTTCGGATGGGTTTATGATTAAATTGAGCTATTATTTGTGTGATTTGGTGTAGTATCGAGTTAGTATTACGGATTTAAGTAAGTGTTTGGTGTTCTTCATTTTTACAGAAATCTTGAAATTACGGATGGATATTTGAAGATCTTCATCAGTTGTTGAAGATTCGTTATATTTACAGTTAATTCGTTATTGTAGTTCGTTGAACTTTCTTAATTCGTGCTCAATTCGTTAATCAGTTCGTTACCAAATTTGATTCGTGTCATCTAGTTCATCAGACATGTGGTCTGATTCGTTAACCTCATATCTAACAAACTTTTGCCATGTGGCAATAGTTGTCAGAGTTTGTTATAACCGTTATAACAACCTGATTCGTTAGTTAACTGTAGCTAATTCGTTAGCTTGATTCGTTACTTTGAATCCGAGATTCGTTGATCTGATTCGTTAAGTTGACTTAGTGTTTGTTACTTTGATTCGTTAAGTGGATTCAGAGATTTGTTCATCTGATTCATTAATCTAATTTGTTAGACTGATTCGTCAACTTGACCTGATTCTTTGACTCAGTTCGCTTGTGATTCGTTACCAATTTGTCATAAGCTAATTCGTGTGACACTGTTCCTTGTTCGTGACTCAGATAATAGTCAATTCCTTATAATTGATTCGTTATTTTAATTCGTTATAAACACTGTTCACAGTTCGTTAGAGTTACTGTTCACAATTTGTTAATTTTCAAGATGGCTGGTTTTTATGCGTTAGCTTCTCAAAACACACTCATGCAACTAATGTTACAATTGGATACTGAGATTGGATACCATTCCAAGTGTCCTCGATTGATGAAATTTAGCGACTTTGCTAAATGGGAACCTCATTTTCATGCTCATCTTGGTTCTGTTCATCCTGACTGTTCTTATTGTCTTGATGAGGTTTACATTGTACCGATGATTGGAGATGAGACTATTGGCTTTACCCCTAAGGCTATTTCACAATATTCTCAAGAGGAGAAAAAGGCATTAGAGATTGAAACACAAGCTCATTCGAATCTTACTATGGCTTTACCAAATAACATATTTCAACAAGTGGGTAGTATCAAGATTACTGCTTTATTGTTTCAACACATCAGAATGAGAACTATGGGTAACACTGAGGAAAGTAAAAAGGTGATGTTAAAGTTTCAATTCAGAAACTTTAATCTACTCAAAGGTGAAACTTTTGAGAAAATGACTACTCGTTTCAATCATTTAATTGCTGAAATGGATAAGTTAAAGATTGAACCATCTGAATCTGATAAGATTGATACAGTCAAGAATGCTTTACCTAGTTCTTACTCGACATTTCTAATGGTGTTGAAAGAGAATAACTATTTCAAGAATAAGGATTTGACTGCTTCCGAGTTTATGCAAAAAGTTGAAGCTCGAGAATATGACTTGAGATATCAAAAGTCTTCGAAAGAAAGTCAAGATCCAGCTTTTTATGGTGGTAGCATGCCTTTAAGCTCGACAATTTCTCCAATCACAACATTCCTCAGTCAAAATGCACAAGAAAACCCCACAGCAACCTATCGTGAATCACATGCTTGTTTCTATACTTCTGGAGGTTCTGGATCTTCTGGTAATTCTGGAACTTTAGCTGCTGCAAATCAATTTTCAACACCACCGACTGTGAATATGAAGGAAGCTGAACAAAATTTTACCTTCTTGAGTGCTTTCATGTCTTCTTATGAAAATCTGGTTGGTAGTAAAATTTCCACTAGTGAGTTAACTGATGAAGATTATAACCAAATCGATCCTGATGATTTGGAACTCATGGATTTGAAATGGAATATGGCAATGATCGTCAGAAGGTGAAAAGGTTCATGCAAAGAACTGACAAAGATCTTCCATCATTAAACAAGAAGCTTGGGTTTGATAAATTGAAAGTTAAGTGTTATAATTGTCAAGAGTTTGGACATTTTGCCAAAGAGTGTGATAAACCAAAGAAGGAGTATACTGGTCCTAGAAATCAAGATCGAAATTCGTCTGGGAAAAGTGGAAATGATGTTGTTAAGTCTTCTGGAACCAAACCATCTTCTTCTGGATCACAAGCTATGCTGTCCAACATCGATGGAACTGATTGGTCACAAAGATTGCTGTGCAACGATAATCAAGCTAATCTGGCTATGTTCGGGTTAAATGAAAATTTTCAAGATGCAAGTGGGAGTGAGCTATCTTCTTACAATGGTAGTGAGTCTGATTCTGATGATTCATGTGAGAAGCAACCGACTACTTTTGCTTGCATGGCCAAGATTAACGAGGTTAGTCCTTCTGTTTCTTGTGTTGATTGTGAGAAAAACAAGCCTAAGCTAGAATCATTGAAAAATCATAATGATTGTTTAGTGAAAGAAATTGCTTCACTTAAGGATACTTATAGACAATCTTTAGAATCTCAAATGAGATCTTGGGATAAAATTGAAGCATTGTCGATAAGTAATCATGATCTCAAAGCTGAGTTATCTGTCAAAATAACAATTAACGATAAAAAATTTCAAGAAATCTTGAAACATCGTTCTAAGATAACCGAGCTTGAGAATGAAGTTCTTGAGTTCAAAAATAAGTTGGGCAAGTTTATAAATTCTTCATTTTTGCTAAATGAGATAATCGAAGTATCTAGTAAGCAGAAAGATTCTAAAAGGGGTATAGGTTTTGTTGAAATACCACCACCGTTTTATAATGATTATACAGCAAATCCTTTTGCTAGAAAAGAAGAAGACGTGATTGTGAAAGAACCTGTTGTTTCAGAAAAACCTAAACCAGTAAAAACTGATCATGTTAAAACTCATTCATCAACTCAAAAACCTCATGTTGAAAGCAATAAAGTCTTTGTTGAGAATGTTGATAAGGTTGTCATTGAAGATGTATTTGAACCAGAAATTATACACAAAAATGAGAACATTCCCAGTTCGAATCATATCCTATGTGAACCTCATGATTTTGAGGAAGCTGTATATGGTTCAAATAAAGTTCAAGAGAAAAAGAAAACACATTTTAAGGTCACTCAAAGAAATATGACAAACCAAAGATTTTGGAGGAGGATTTGTTGCGTTTCATAAATCCTTCAGTTAATACTGGCCTTGTGTTTAAGTTAAAGGGTTTGGACACCATGTTCACTGAGAAAGACATTCCGATTAGTATCATCAAACCAGAATTGATTGAAAGTGTCTTTCACAATGAAACGTCCAAGATACAAGATCTTGAACGTAAGTTTGCTTGTGCCAAAACATCAAACACATCAGACCCATTGATCATTAAAGCTAAGAAATTGTTAAAACCTGCCAAGAAAGTTCATTTTGTGAAATCAAGTGGAAATGACACTTTACAAATTTTTTCAAACTGCTCTAATCTTGATTTCTATCTGAAAAAGATATCGGTGTCGTCTGATGATTTGGCCAAGAGTTTTACTAAGAATGTGAGTCATTAACCTTTTGTG
Organism: Bidens hawaiensis; assembly: GCF_021521415.1. Classification (NCBI taxonomy): domain Eukaryota; kingdom Viridiplantae; phylum Streptophyta; class Magnoliopsida; order Asterales; family Asteraceae; genus Bidens; species Bidens hawaiensis. The sequence goes on along the minus strand of NW_027496593.1, from coordinate 84,661 downwards.
GAATCTATTTTTGCCAAATCTCAAAATGATTGTGTGGACATGCAAAGTTGTTTTCTTTGTGGTCAACAAGGTCATGTTGTGAGAAACTGTGGACAAAAGAAATCTCATAATCTTCATCCATTTGTTAAGGACCAATCGAAACCGATTCATGTGATAAAGGAGATTCTGAAAGGACCTTTGTCGTGTGATGATGATACTCACATCATGTTTTCTAATGTGAATCCACGTAAGGTGAAATCAAATGTCGTTCAAGCTACCTATCTGAGATGAAAGTCTAACAGGCCTGTAACTTATTTCTAAGTTGCTGAACAACAATTGAATTCGGCTAAATTTGATCCTTTTCATGAAACTCAAAAGGTGCCCAAGACTGAGGCCTGGGCTGCCTTTTTGAACTAATCAATTTGAAATTGTGTGTAGGGTACATCCAAGACCGTGTCTGGTGAGAACTGGAAATCTCGACCTCTTAACAAATGTTAGAAATATTCAAGGAGGGTATGTTTCTTTTGCTGGGAATTCTGGGGGTATGATAACACAAGAAGGTGAAGTTTCAAATGGGCATATCACTCTTGAGAAAGTCAATTATTTTGATAAAGTTGATCATAATTTATTAAGTGTGTCGCAAATCTGTGACAAGAAGTACACGACTGTATTTAACGATAATGAATGTCTGATTCTTAAACCGGGATACATCATTCCCGAGGACATGGTTGTCATGCGATCACCTTGATCGAATGATATTTTTGTCTTAAATATGAGTTCTAAGGTATCTACATCGATCGAAACATGTTTTGTCTCTATAGAAACTGAGAAGGACTCTATAATATGGCATCGTAGGATGGGTCATATTCATGTTCGAAAGGTGAATTATTTAATGGAAAATCACTTGGTCGAAGCTGTTTCTTTGAAGAATTCTAAATTATCTGACCACTGTGTTTCTTGCAAGAAAGGCAAACAGAAGAAAAAGTCACATCCTTCTAAGTTTTTTAATTCCATTGATACTCCTTTAGAACGACTTCATATGGATTTGTTCGGTCCTGTGAATCGTGTGAGTATCTCTGGAGATTGGTATTGTCTTGTAGTTACCGATGACTATTCAAGATATTCATGGGTCTTATTTATGAGTTCAAAAGATCAAACACCTGTTATGGTTCAAAATTTAATCACTAAGATCGAATCACTATCCAAGCATAAAGTGAGGAGAATTCGAAGTGATAATGGCACTGAATTTAAAAACACTGTATTGGGTTTCTTTTATGTTCAAAAATGAATTCATCGAGAATATAGTGCCCCTTATGTGAATATTGCTTGTTATATGCTTAATCGGGTTTTAACAGTTAAGAGACTCCAAAAGACGAGTTATGAGCTTTTGAACGAACGAAATCCTAACTTTAAGTACTTGGAACCATTTGGGTGTCCCTGTACGATGTTGAAAAGAGATGTGGGTTAATTTGAAGAAAAAGCTATTGAGGGCTATTTCTTGGGTTACGCTTCTCCAAAGAAAAGGGTATTTAATTTTACTTCTGGTTGTGTGGAGGAGTGGTACCATGTGGATTGTCAAAGTTACACCACACCTCCTCAAGGAAAAGGTCCCGCTCCATGTTTGATTATGATGGTTTATTTAATTCGTTTACTCCATCAATTGAGCAACCAGATGAAGACCTGGTTCGTGCGTATTTTGAAGATCAATTGGTATTTCCAAGGTTTTCAAGTTCTAATGATATTGAAGCTCCAACTGAAGATCCATGTGATGATTCTCCCAGCTACATTTGATAATGTTTCTACTTCTTCTGATGATATTCAAGTTGTTGATCAAGTTATTGAGCTTGATAGTGCTGATAAAGTTGAAAGTGATGATTCATATCACGAGCTTGGCGAACATTACACTAACTTATTCGAAAATGTTGTTATTCATGAGAATCTCACTCTTAGGATTCATAATTATCATCCAAATGAAAACATCATTGGGGAACTTGATATGGGCGTGCAAGCACGTCATCAAGTTGCTTCTTCGAGTGAGAATAATGTATTGTGTGCTTATGCAGATTTACATTCTTCTGGAATTGTAAATGTTGCCAAATTCACATGCTTTCTATCCCAAAGTAGAGCCAACGACGACTCGTATGTCACTTGAAGATCCTTCTTGGGTAGAAGCAATGCAAGAGGGATTGCAACAATTTGCACGATTGGGTGTATGGGAGCCTATCGACAAACCCGCTAGAGTTAAGAATCCTATTCCAACTAAGTGGGTATTTAAATGTAAAAAGGATGATCGTGGGGTGTTCGTGAGAAACAAGGCATGACTAGTGGTGCAAGGTTTCTATTAGCAAGAGGGTATAGACTACACTGAGGTATATTCTCCGGTTGCAAGATTGGAAGCTATACGAATTTTTCTGGCTTATGCGGCTTACAAGAATATTAAAGTCTATCAAATGGATGTGAAAAGTGCTTTTCTCAACGGAGAAATACATGAGGAAGTGTTTGTGTTATAGCCTCCTGGCTTTGAGGATCCTGATTATCCGGACTGAGTTTATCTCTTAAACAAGGCATTGTATGGTCTACATCAAGCCCCGAGAGCTTGGTATGGCACGCTTGCCGACCATTTGACTGATAACGGCTTCAAGCGAGGGTCTGTTGACTGCACGTTATTCTATAAAAACATTGGTGATGATCTTCTCGTCGTTCAGATTTATGTCGACGACATTATCTTTGGGTCAACAAATGACAAGTTGTGTAAGGAATTCAAGAAGTCGATGCAAACAAAGTTCGAAATGAGTTCGATGGGAGAGATGAACTTCTTTTTAGGGTTGCAGGTTCATCAGTCTGTGAAAGGAACCTTCATTCACCAAACTAAGTACGTGAACGATGTCTTGAGCCGATTCAAGATTACTGCCGGAAAAATCCCTACCTACTCCTCTCCCTATGGGTCACATTTTATCACCAGATGAATTGGAGGATACCGTCGATCCTACCCTCTATCGAGCTATGATTGGTTCTTTAATGTATCTTACTGCTTCTCGACCTGACATAATGTTTGCAGTTTGTTTATGTGCTAGGTACCAAGCTAGTCCCCGAGTGACTCACCAGGCAGCGGTCAAGCGTATTCTACAATATCTGAGGGGCAATCCTGACATCGGGTTATGGTACCCCAAGGACGATAATTTTGAACCTACCGCCTTTTCTGACTCAGACTATGGAGGGTGCAAGATTAACTTTAAATCAACTACATCAGGGTGTCAATTCTTAGGAAGTCGGCTTGTTTCCTGTCAGTGTAAGAAGTAGACAACGGTCTCCACTTCAACCGCTGAAGCAGAATATGTTGCAGCCTCGAATTGCTGTTCCCCGGTTTTGTGGATACAACATCTGCACGACTATGGTTTGAAGTTTCTTACTACTCCAATTTTAATTGATAACTCTGCTTCCATTAGCATCACCAAAAATCCCATACAACACTCTAAAACGAAACATATCAAAATTCGATATCATTTCATACGAGATTGTTTTGAAAAGAAGTTAATTGATCTTGAGAAAGTACATACTGATTTTCAAAAAGCCGATTCTATTTACCAAAGCATTTGACAAAACGCGTTTTAACTTTTTGCTTGGTTTTTCCAGTGACGTTTGATCTCGTTTCGCCACGCAAACAAAACCAAGTGATGAAAGTGTGGCCAATGGCTAGTGTGGTTATTTTATGCCATTTGGTCACACTTGGTGATTTTTTTATATGACGTTTAATATGATTTCGTCACACACACAAAAAACGAAGCAAGTATGGTGTGGGTAATGGTGATATAAAAAATCACGAGTTTTCGGTGTGCCAATGTCACACTTTTAGCCACACATAATTTGTTATCTCCATCAACTTTGCTACCCTTTCGTCATACAACAATGTTTATGTTGTGGCTAATGGTCATTTATAGACTATAATTTTTGTAACTTGAGGTGTGGCTATTGTCTTACTTTTGGCCACACCTATTTAATGTGTTCTATGTGGCCAAATAGTGTGTAATTAGGCAATATATAATTATTTTTATTTTTTGTGCAGTAATATAAAACAACTATAAGCAAGCATGACAAAACAAAATTAGAAACAAATTATATTAACAATAATATTCACTTAAGCAAATGTATACATCTTTTTGTAAGATATATGCAAAATATATTACCAAATACAAAATAACGACTACCTATATACTAGCTAAGGCGTCGGTTTTCTTGGCACTGCTCCTTGTCTTCTGTTTGGTCACCCTATCTATCGTTGTGTACTTTGCCTTTGGCTTCTTGCCAGCTCTGTCTGGTTCTTTTGAGGATAGGAATGGTGGTAGCTGGAACAACAGAATACGAAAAACAAATATGTATAATTAATGTCATATTTTGTAATTGAATAGAACAAAATAATAGGCCTGCAAACGAACTGAACGTTCGTTGAATTGTTCGTGAACCGTTCGGCGGGAAGTTCTTTTATGTTCATTTATTTAATAAACGAACGAACATGAACACAAAATTTGTGTTCGTTTAATTAAACGAACTGTCACACCCCGGTCGTAATTGGCGGAAAAACCGAGGCGTGGCGACGGGGTCGTGATTGATTGAGCACAATAGATTAAAAAGTCTAAATGCATAAACTTAAAACATGTCAACATTACAACAATTCAACAAGTAGCAAATTCGTTCCATTACAACGGATAAAGCTAACATCAATCCTAACTGTCTTCCATCTAAGGCCTCTATCAGCTATTTGCTACTTCCTGCTTCATTTCCTGAAAACATGTAACGAAAATGTCAACTACATAAAGTAGATGAGTGAATTCATAGGTTTAAGGAAAAAGGGATTATACACAAGCATACTAGACTAAGTTGTAGGGGTTTATGTATAGGGTGTACCATCGGCTAACCCACCACTCCTACAACTTATCCTACCATGCTCGGGTATAAAGCCCGGTTTTGAAAAGGTTTGTAAGACAAGACAAGCGTACCAGACTAGGTTATAGGGGTTTTTACATAGGGTGTACCATCGGCTAACCCTCCATTCCTACAACCTACTCTGCTAAGCTTGTTTATATTTGTAAATCCAAGGTATAAAGATAGGTCAACTAATAATGTAGTGATAAGCCTTACACAAGACTGCAAGAGTTATGTATAATGATCCCATGTATTGTTCCCATGCATAGAGGTGTAATGATATCAAGGTTATATGTATGAAGATACCAAAGAATCATATGTAACCATGTCTTGATGATAATGATGAATATGCATAATGATCACACGAGACCTGACAACAACCCACACAAGACCACCCGATGCTACTTGATTTCCATGATGGTAACCCAAATCGATCACTTTGGATACCATAAGAGAATTCTAAAGCGTCCACTTTAGTATCTCTTGGATTCCTAATCGATCACTTAGGAAATCCTTCGAATTCTTAATCGAACACTTTAAGAACCCCATAGGTCACGTGTATTCTAAATCTAACACTTTAGGATCCCACATCTAGTGACGGCCTGTCTACCAATCGACCACTTGGAGACCAAACATATGCACTAGTGTGACCTATACTGCCTATGTTCACACGACCACTAGACTGTCCAATGAATGATGTGTTTTCATGATAATGTATAACGGGCATATGACTTTGTTTTCCAAAGTCCAATGTTCCCTAAGCGATCAATGATTCCCATGTTTACTCCTGAATAATTGATTAGACATACACAACTTCCGAGAAAGTTAAGGTATGAGTAACCTGCCATGATTACTTGTTTTCCCCAATATTCATTGTTTGCAAAAGATTTGCCAAGAATGTCTATGATAAAGAATGTTTAAATAAATGAGTTTTGTCAAAACGTGTGCAGTTACCATGTTTCCATCCCAATGATTTGAAAAGCTTAAAAGAAAAAGGGGGCTATGAACTCACCTTGTTGGCTAAGAATGGTTGCTAGGGTGGTCGAGTGCTGCCAAACGTCGATCCTCTAAGTCTAGACAAGGACATAATAGGTTAACAACACGCTTTAAGTCTAAGAGTATAAGCCTACGCGACCTCGAGCAAAAACCAAGTTTTAAAGTTGAAAACAAGCTGATTCTGGCACATTCGGTCGAATAAGGGCAGGTTCGATCGAATCTGCTACCTGTTCGATCGAATATGGTACTGGTTCGGTCAAAAGGGCTGGGAAGAACACGTTCAGTCGATTGAGGACTCGTTCGGTCGAGTAGGATGTACATTCGGTCGAATACAATCGTATTCGATCGAATGTATATTCTGATCCGGTTAGTCTGTTCGTTTGCCCACTGGTTCGACCGAATGGTCTCTTGTTCGACCGAATAGGAGATGGTTCGACCGAATGGTCAGGTTCGATTGGTCTATTCGACCGAATAGACCTATTCGACTCCTTCAAGCCGGATGACGGAGAAACCTACGGGATTTTGACGATTTTCATGATTTTTCGCCCAAAATCAATGTTTTATACTTGGAAATGCTCGTAATCCATAGGGCTATTGATTCCTAACGTTTATAACAACAAAAGTATGCTTTTTGACACCAAAAATGACGATTTTTGACCAAGAACACACTTGAAACAAAAGTTGGGGTTTTTGCTCGATTCGGGGCCGGATTTGATGATAAAAACGTATGATTTTCAAGAAGATCTTACCAAAAACAACAATAAACAGATTGGTGGACTCGGATTTTGGATTGAATAACTTTCTCTCACTACTCTCTCTCTAGAATTGGGGTGCTTGGGTGTGGGTGTGGAAGAGATGAAAGGAAAATGGTGGAGTTTGTTCTTGCACTACGCTTATATACTTGGTTCTATCGGGTTTCGGGTTTCGGTTACCTACGGGTCAAGGCTAGCTGAGTTCATAAGTTTTAACGAGCTAGAACTTTCCAGTAAGAATTTTATAAAAATCATTTTTCAAGTAATCGCTTGGAATCTTTTTAAATAAAAACCTTTTATTTTTCGAAAACACAAAATTAATATTTTTCAAACGTAAAAGTTCTTTTTATGAAATAACATTTTTAGCTGAAATAAACAGATTTTCCAATGATATGGATTCCGAACTTATCGTCCAGAACCCAAAGTGTATAGTTTCCGATGATTTCTTGATTTTAGTTTACCAGTCAAATTCCAGGGCGTTACACGAACGAACATGAACGCATGTTCTATTCGTTCATTTATGTTCATGAGCGTACGTTCGTTTATGTTCGTTTATCTTTGTTCAATTATGTTAGTTTCGATTATAAACAAACGAACATAAACTAACACAAGTGCTCATTTTTTAAAATAAATGAAACTGAACATAAATATTTGTTTGGTTAAGTTTTCGTATAGGTTTAAAGTTAAAAGGGAACAAACCTCTTGTTCACATAAGATTAGGTGTTCTGGCCAAGCATCAAAAGTACCAGTTGCATTACTAACAATCATAATTTCACCTGCCTCACAAGGAATAATTGCTTGTTCCTTTATGGCTTCATCAATACTTACTTATTAGCAACCCTCCGGGATTGCTTTTCCATGTAACTGTTGTGGAATCGGTGACCAATGAACTCTACCACGTGCCACCTTTTTACGCTTGTCATGCACACACAAACGACACTCATACACCTATAAACAAGCATGGGAAATTAAGATGGCTTAGTTGAAGTCAATATATAAGTACATACCCATGGATATGCCATGCTGGTGAGAAATTAACAATGTTTCACGCAGTACATACCTTTATTTCAGGAGGTCGGGAAGCTTCATCCGTAGATACATCAACTTTTCTTTTACGGCTTCTCCGTTTTACCAAAAATACATTCAATGAATCAGCTTATGGATGGAAATCAATCAAAAATTAAAGGGAAAACTAAAATTGCCAAATACTTACTGATGGTTTTTTTGAGCCGTTACTATCCGGAGTGTGGTGTAGTTGTGTTGATGTTTGGTCAACATTGTTCTCTACAGGCTTTATTGGTAATATAAAAGAAATTGGAATTGTTAGACTTATTAGGTTATAAAATATAAAAATTGAAATTGCCAAATACTTACTGACGTTGCGCTATGGGGATCGACTACCGTTTGGTCAACATTTTTGTACACGGACTTGGCCTGCAATTCGGTAATAGAAAATGAGCACGCTCACATTGGAAACGAATTATAAAAAGTACCGAAATTGTCAATACTTACTGATGTCGTGATCTGGGGAGCGAGTACCGTTTGGAAAACTATTTATCCACAGACTTGGCCTACAATTAACTTATGCAAAATCAGCTCACTCACATGGAAAGTTAATTATTAAAAAAAATCAATCAAACTGTCAAATGCTTACCTAAGGAGCAGATTCTTGTTGCACAACCTCACCTGAGGTTAAGATGTTTCTCACAGAACTGGCCTACAAATCAATTTATCAGGTTATGAAAAATGAAAAATCACATGGAAAGTTGTAATAAACAAAAAAACTGTCAGATACTTACTGGTGTTGACATTTTAGTTTGCCCCACAGCACTAGTACTTTGGTTAGAACTAACCTGATTGGGAACATGATTTACCTACGAATTGTGACAAAAACAATGCCAATTATGTATGTTGAATGCATTAATTAATATGTTTATATGTAACATATGTCACTTACTTGACTTGCCGACATTTGCGGCAACATTCCTTCGAAATATCTAAACCTGGCCTCAAATGCTAACTGTTTTCTCTCACGGCTTGCTAGCAGAGCATTCGTGGATTTAAGTAGAGATGTCAACTTGTTCACCACTTCATCTCTCTGCACCGCCTCATACTCAAGTTGGGCAATCCGTTCCTTAAACGAGCCTTTTACCCGACTCACACCCCAATATTTACCTGCTGTCAATCCGTACCTAATCCCTTTTAAAATCCCACCTTTCTCTTTTCCAAGCAATAATGTGACGGCATCTGTGCACGGTTCAAGTGTCAGGTCTCTGGAGGCGATCTGCTCCTCATGCTCAACCTACAAGAAAACAAATGTCAAACTGCCGATTCCATACAAGCATAAAACGTCAGATTTCATGATCTGCTGTAAGTAAATAAACACTTTGTAAACGAGTCTATTACGCTTGTAACACGCTTATGTACAAAAACATATATAAATATTCTAATATGCTAGTAACACGCTTATGTACAAGAATCAAGTGTTGAGACAAGTTAGATAGACTCAAGTTTGTTTGAATTTACTTTAACATGATTTAAAAAGTTTAATACTAAAACATACTAATTTGGAAGCCACGCCTTCGACAACAAAATTCTTGTATGCACCATCTTTGTCCTCCCTTGCTTTCATCCACATTATTGCATGGCCGGGGATCTCATCCGGTGTAAGTTCCTTGTTTTTGAACTTGTAAGATATTCAAGAGAAAGCAGCCGACGATCATGCATTAGACACATAGCCAACAAATCATTGAACTAGAGAGTGAGATGATTACCAGTTTCTCTCGAAGGTAGGTATAACCCCCCGTCCCATGTTATGATCAAAAACATTCTTTGCTCGAGCTCCCTTTGTTGAAGCCGAGTGTTTCTTCAACCACACATTTAATTATATTTAAAAAAAACATAAACTTCTCTGATTTTGTTGGGGATTTATACCTGAAACTTCTCTAATAGTGTGTACTCAATGAAGCAATCTCAGTCTTCTTGCCTGATCATCGTCATGTGTCCCTTGGGTATCACCTTCAGCTTTAGAGGTTTACCGATGTTCCGTATAATGTATTTGGCATATATTTTTCTTCGGAAATTCCGTGGAAGGTGTCTGAGCCGATTCATCACAGAAGGTCTGTGACACGCCTCAATCTCAAAATATTTCTGCATAATATAATACAGTAAAGGTAAATTACTTCTCAAAATAAAAAATGCACAAATAAAAATTAAGAGTAACTGTTATTTGTTCCCACATTTTATCTCTAAGCTCCTTTGTGACCTCCCTCCAACTTAAATGTCTCAAGCCAACTATTTCCCTTACAACATCCTCTAAAAAACTTGCAAACTTTGATATGGTTTGGCCAGTGAACATACCCAGATTATCAAACTCCACTACCAGTCTGACACCACCAGAGTTTTCATAATCGGTACGTAGCTTAGGTAACCTCGTCAACCCATTGTAGGTTTTTTCGTAGTAGCCAAACTGTCGATGGGCTCGATAGCCATCGTCGCTATATCATCGTCGTTGGCTTCGTCGCTGGTGTAGCCTTCAATGTCGTCTGATTGAGCCTTGTCTTCGTCGTTGTTGGGTTCCTCATCGGAGTATAGAACATGTTCTTCTTCGATTGTTTGATCTATAAGCTTCATCTTCGATTGTTTTTTCTGGAGTAACCTTCAAAGTCGTCTGATTTGTATATGTTTTTGTACATTAACGTGTTACAAGCTTAATAGACTCGTTTGAACAAATATATAACATATTTTAACCTAATCGTTTACCAAGTGTTTTTTGTTTTATTTTTAGATTTAACAAAGTGTTGTTTACAATTTAATGAGCGTATCACAAGCTTTTTTAACAAAGAAAGAGATAGCCATTAGATGATCCATAAAACATGTTAAGAAAGTATTTTAAAATAATCCATAATTACCATTCATCAATAGATGTCATACAAAAAGTAACCATTAATTACAATAAATCACAAAAAAACCAAGAAGAGAGAAGCTAACATCACATCACTCCACCTTGTCCACAGTCTCCGACCCCATCTCCTTAAAACTCATGTTGGTTGACACCGTAGTTACGGTGTCAACCAGAGTCCCACACACTGAGTCGTAGCATGCTGATTGTTGTTTCAGATAATCAACAGCCTTTGCCTTAAACTCAGTGTCTGGTTCCATCAAGATGAGTTTACATGAGTCGAGGGTCTTTGGTTTTTCAAATGTGAGTCTAGCCCTAATCTCTTCGACTATCTTCAACAAAGTGTCGTTTTTCTCTTTCTTAATATTCATCCTTTCTTTCACCATGTTCTTCACGGTTTTGTCAGAATAATCCATTTTTATTATCTTTTTGAAAATGTTAGTGTTATTGAATAACAAATTAGATGTTACAATATATAGACCTAAAATTTAATTTTTGGTAGTTGAGACAGTAATTTAATGTAGTTAAGTTGATTTGTAGCCTATCTAGTAAGATATAGTTTATTTAAAGCGTAATAAAAGCATGAGATATCGGTTTTTTAAATTTTAATTAACTTGAATGTAGGCTATCATTACATAAATATTTTTTCAAGATTTTGGACAGGTGAGTAGGTATAGATGTAATTAAGTTCCCATATTAATTTTGACAAGTGTATAATATAGAAATATTTTTCCCAATTTTGACAGGTGATATAAATGTAATTAATCTCTAGTTTAAAAAAAACACATGAGATAAGTGTGAGCGTTTCCCAAGCGTGGGACACCCTTTTGTTTTTTTATTGCAGAGTTTGATTTGCTTACATATTAACTGTTTGGTCCGTGAGCCTTTTGGTTATATATACCTACACCACATTTGTAAAGCTCATATACCTACATAATTTTAATTTTTTTTTTGTTAATAATGGATTGCTTGTCATCATCCACATCCTACAAGGATGTCCTCAGGAGGAAAATTGAGGATCAAGTCGAGGCAGATAAAGCTTGTCGGGAAATTCTTACTGAAGAATTTGTAAAGGCTAGCAACAACTTGGATGCCACGGATGTCATTGCAAAAGTTCTTACTCAAATGCCCGCTAGTACTATCCGAGATCTTGCTGTTTTGTTTATGGTTGATTTAGGACAGAGAGAGCTTGACCAGTTAAAACTTTTTGGCAATGCAATTCTTGAACTGAATTGCTCAATGGAATTGAAGTTGAAGTTTCTTATGTCACTTAGAGATTAGTAATAATAAAATTTGTATGTTTGTGATGGTGTGTTTGTATATGTGTTTTGGTAATAATAAAATTTTTATGTGTTTGTTAAAACATTGATTCAACATGTAACATTACAAAGTGGTAACAGAAGACTAGAGATCTCCATAAGTCCATATCATAACATCTAACAAGTATCTTAAAGTACATAGCAGTCAGTTTTGAAATCATTCAAATTTATTGTTGCCTTTTCCTAAGTTCAGCAATCAGTTCTTCTCCGGTCAAATTAGTGTTGTTATTTTCATGGAATACCTGTGCTTTCTTGATAAGAGTATTTCTGTTTTGGTTTACATCCGAGAGGAGGATTTTGCAAAAAAATACTTTGACCTTAACCTATTTAGCTGTTTTTGTTGTTCAAGGCCTTCCTTGAAAAATTACACCACCATGGTCTCTTCCCATCATATTTCTCCATGTGTCTCATAGAAAAAATACCACAATCTATTCCATTACCTTTTGTTCTCCATCCCATCTTCACACTATTGATTGTTGCTATTTAGATTTTCTGAGTAATGGGGTATTTGATTGTTTTAAGATACATGCAAAAGACTTTTCTCTAAACAAAATAGAAAGCAATTTAAGTATTTTGACAATTTTTATAACAGGTATGTATGTTTTTTTGGGTTAAAGGTATATATGTTTACCAGTATATCAGGAGTCTTTCCGTATCTTTCCTCAAAATTCTCTCTAATTGCTTTTGATTTGTCTTCTAAGCTTTTAAACTTTGCATCAGCTGGTATTTCTTGATTTGTACTGTTGTCAAGTAATTCTATCACTCATATTTGAAGATTGAAGGTAACCACAAAGAAATGATGTGTTGTAGAATTGGCACGAGCACTATAGCCACCTCCTTGAGTGATATGATTCCAAAAATTGCCATTTGTTTTTCGATGTTGTCTGAAAACACATCCAGTCTTTCTTTGTCTGTGTAACCCCTTGACTCAACATAATGGTCACTTGTCTGTATAATAATTAAAATGCAGATGATTAAAGCATTTATTGAGTGTTTGATAATAGTACAAAAAAGTAGATTAATTTGTACCAGCACACTGCTTGAAGCAAAGAATCTGAATGGTGATGCTGCAGATTTTTTCTTTTCTTCGTAGTTCATTAGTTCAATGAATGCATCCATTGCATTGGTGGTTATATAAATTCCAGAACAGTAGCTTTCAAAGATCACCTTGAATGATTCTGTGTGAGTGGACTTGTAGACCTCGCCCCAAATGTCTTCAAGACAAAAAAAATATATACTCTGAAATTATTTCTTCATCTTCTGTGACACTAGTAGATACGTCAACCTCTCTCAGAAGATATGGAGATGTCAGTGTAATGAGGTTATCACTAGTTGACAATCCGGTGTCAACTGTTAAACATAAAACAACTCATTTTAAATTTGACTGAAAATAGTTGTAACTATAATTAATTACCTTCAACCACTTTTGTTTTTTATTTATAATTAAATACCATCTTTAGCCCACTCAACCACTGTATTAACAAATTTATCAATATCTGCGTATGAGACATTGTTTTCTTGACCTACATCACATGCATCAGTTTTTACCATAGCAAAATATGTAATATGTTCAAAATAACAGCCTAAGCGTTTTTAACTGTGATTATAATTAAGCTGGTACATATACCTTTTTGAGTAGCCACTAGATCACCAACACCAACATCTGAATCAACCGCATCACACAGATGTAATAAGTTTAAAATAACAGTATAAGCGTTTTATGAGCGTTTTAATTATACTTATAATTAATTTAGCCGAAATACCTTTTTGAGCAGCCACCGGACCACCAACACCAACATCTGAATCAACAACATCACACAGATGTAATAAGTTTAAAATAACAGCATAAGCGTTTTATGAGCGTTTTAACTATACTTACAATTAATTTAGCCCAAATACCTTTTTGAGCAGCCACTGGACCACCAACACCAACATCTGAATCAATTGAATCTATTGTTGCAGCTTTATAAGTATTGGGATCTTTCAACTTAAACAAAAATAGTTTTGAAATGGGAAAGAGAAATTTGAAAGAAGAAAATACAACTTTTTTCTCACCTAAATTAATGAGTGATAAGGATTTTATGGTGTCAGTTTCTTGTGTTTTAGGGACCATATTATTAGTGAATCTGTTTTCCCATTTACAACATGTAACAAAGATATTGTGATTTGATGGATGTCTGTCCTTTCCTTGACGGACCAACTCATTGATCTCTGAGCAAATTTTATCAAATTTCTTCAACTTGCTAACCATTGCCTTATTCCAAGACTGTAAAAAGAAAATATAGTTATTGTTAATTCAAAAAAATTTTCAATTTATCCCAGCCAGTTGTAATGGAGTTAAATAATAATCAACCAGCTCCTGGGTGTGCGTTCCCAATGGCATTTGCAAACTTAAAGGTGAATAAACGCTTACGTAATCATCTAAATCTTGTTCAGCTGTTTGATTGGCATTATCTGTTTCAGATGCACTTTGACCATCTGTTTTTGATTATATATAATGTTGTTATATAAACGTTACATTACATGACATACATATATAAATAAGAGATATGAGAGTTTTTAAGAAGAAAATAACAAGTTTCTCACCATGTTCTTGTTTCTCCTCAGCTGCAGTGTTTTCTTCAACTCCAGGCTTACCGGCATATGCATCACCATATGAACCACCACATGCAGTCTCATCAAGCATCTTCCCGGCAGCACTAATTGTCACAGGAGCAGTAGCAGCAGCAGTCTCATCAAGTCCCTTCCCGGAAGCACTAACTGTCACAGCAGCAGTATTAGCAACAACCACATCAGCAGTCTCATCAACTCCCTTCCCGGCAGCACTAACGGTCACAGTAGCAGGAGCAGCAGCAGCAGCCACATCAATCCCCTTCCCGTCAAAACTAAATGTCACAACAGCAATAGCAGCAACCTCATCTTCATCATTTCCATAATCTTCTTCCATCTTATTATACAAGTATTTTTCCATCTTATTAAGAGTAGTTGTTGCTATGTAGTTGACTACAAGCGTTGTGACGGGAGTCCCAAATGGACCATATGTTTTCTGGTATTCATGTGTGTATAGCATCATAAGAATGGTGATCAGACCGTTGTATTGAGCGTTGATATCTCTCTAGTCTGCCTTTGTCATTTTCAAGTTTTCAATAACATAGCTGCACCAGTCCATATTTGGAATATCCGAGGTTTTATCAATTGCGGTGATGAATCGTTGATTGACTGTTGTTGATTTTGTCATAAATCTTATACATGTGTTGAACAACACAAGGAAATTAATCTTAAACAGTTCACCAACTCCTTGATCCGCGGCCAGTTTCTCTCTCACATGCTTTATACTTATTCTCTCTCGAATCGGGAATTGATTTTTGAACAAATCTGTAGTAACATCTTCCCCCAACTTGGTCTACTCTTGTCTAAAACAGGAATCTTACTCATTGGTATCCCCAACACTTCATGTACTTTTTGTGGTGTTATCTTAATAACACCGCTCCCAATGTTCAATTCATTTAAACGGTTATTATAGTTCATGAGCAACCAATATCCCAAAGTTGTTGGATTTTGGGTTACTTGAAATCTTAACATTGACACGAAACCCATTTCTTCTAGACAAGTTTTTTGGGTAGGGATCATTGCCTTCACTGCATCAACAATATTATAAGTTGCACACCAATTCTTCAATTTTTTGTCTACAAATTCAACAAAAGGTTTTCTTGATGTCCTCTCGGCTGGCTTCTTTTCTTTAATGGCTTTCTTTTTCGGACGCTGAAAGTCCGGGTTAGAGTTGCTGTGTTCCACCTCTTTCCTCTTTGACAACAACCTATCGATTTTTGTGTCAAGGTCTGAATAAGAGTCTACTTCCACAACATGTTTTGTTTTAACCTTTTTCACCACCGGAGCAACTTTTTTATTCTTCCTTTTATCTGTATTTTCATCTCTTTTCTAGGCCCCTCGATTTCAGCTGGATCTTACTTATTCATGTCATAACTCACACAGATTAATGTGCCGACAAGAGAGTTAATGAGGGGTTGCTACATTTAGAAAGATATCCGTTTGTTAAAGGCGGAATCAATAACAAACATACGGTTGCAATGAATAATCAAAGGTAGAAAGCACACACAGGATTCACTCAAAAGATTTCCATCTATATAATTTTCATTATACAAAGTGGATAATCGATTTAGGGTTTTAGGAATCCTAGGACAGCCGTCACACGATATATTCTATCTCAATAAATGTGTCTGTCTATCCTTATTGTGCCACCCTTGGCGGCGTGCCCCAAACATTCTATTTATAGGCCTGCCAACCTAGGACATCTATCATTCCCTCTAAAAACCTTGAATACAATCATACATATTCAAATTACATATTCAAAATAAACTAAGTGCAAAACAAGTCTTCCGGGTAGGCTTTTCATAAATCTTCATTCTCCGAGTACGCTTTGTACTCTGCCATCCTTTGGACTTGGTAACATAGAAGTGTACTCAGAATCAGTTTCCGGGTAAACTTCACTTGAAGAGTATTTTACCAAGTAAAATACTCACCGGGTAGACTTCAGTCTTCTTGGCTTTGTCAAACTTTTCCCGACAAATCCTTACGAGCAACCTTGTTCTTCAATGATCCATTTCAGCTCTTTGCTATAAAATAACTTATTAACAAAGTGTACTCGGGAGTACTGTTCCTTGCTTGAGCTGAATCTTGCCCGATATTACTTAGAGATATTCCTTTAGATCATCAATCATACTTGGACCATCCTTATTAATGAATACCTTGCCCGGTCTTCCAATCACTTGGCTTCTTAGACTTGGTTAACCAAACCTTACTCAGAAGAGTAATATACTTGGCTCTGAAGAACAGACTTGCTTGATAAAGTGAACCTTGCCCGGATTTACATAAACTAGTGAACCTTGCTCGGCAATACACTAATTTGCAAACCCTGCTCTAATATCCACTAAAGAAGACTTCTTGAAGTAAACCTTGCCCGATAGATAAAATATCATACACCGCTAAGTAAAACCTTGCTCGGATGTCTAAGGTGTGCCCGGATCCATACTTAGCGAATTCTGAGGAGGTTGAGAAGATTCCAATCTTCCATATACTTCATTCTGGTCAAATCTTTGACTCAACAATCTCCCCCTTAGGTCAATTGTTTGACTCAACAATCTCCCCCTAGATTGGAACACCTCAGCTGACCCAAAACATTTCTAAGGTTAGTTACACTTAGCAAAAATACACATCAAATTCAAAAATCAAAATTACATATTCAAATAACATAAGCAAATTACATAATCAAAAAGTTGTCCGAAGACATTACAAAACAAAGCCTATTCTATTGATCTTGTGACTTTCTTGCATTATGAATGGCTTGTCTTCAATTGATTATCTCTGAAGAAGCTTTCATCTTGAAAATTTTAAGGGCTTGGTAGTGAGTGTGACTTTCTGGTATAGCCAAGTCCCTTATATCCATTAGATCTTCATTGTGCAGGCATGTCAAGTCTTCATCTTTCTTAATGATCCCCAATATTTTTCCATCCGAATTCCTCAGCACAAAATGATTATCATTCTCTTTGAATTCAATGTCAGCTATAATCCCATTTTTCTGTACTGTGTAATTGGGGCGTCTCATTCTTTTTCCCAGACTTATACATGTGTTCAAGTTGGACAATGGATTCTCATCTCTGAAAGTCATCTGAAAGTCTCTTTCAGCTATGTCCATTCTTTTCAGCTTTGCAGTCCTTTTTGACTTGTGAGACTGAATCAACCTCCAGCTCCTCTTTTCTTTTAAGAATTTGAATCCTTTTTCAGCTTCTTCATACAAGTATTTTGACAGATCATTCATCTGTCTACCTGCCAATCTGCTTCTGTCTTTGTAATCATACAATCTGAGAGTGGCCATTCTATCCAACTGTTCTTCATTGTAGTCACGAAAGTCACTCCTAACCACAATCTCTCTCAGCAATCTGCTTTCCATAATCACTTTTAAATATTCAGTAACTGAGTCAAAGTACAGTTCCCTAGGAAGATCCACATCAGACTGTGGTCTTGTTGTTCTTTGTTGTGCAGAACTGCTTGACTCACCTCTTCCTCCTTGACCTCTTCTTCCTTGTGGAAATCTTCTTGGAAAAGGAGGTCTGAAGGGAATGGACTTCTTTGGTTTTGCAAACCTCAAGTTAAAAACATTAATGTATATAGCCTCTACCATCTCTGTTGATAGATTGGCAAGTTCAACCACATTGTGTCCTGCTGCTTTAATTTCTTTTAACATTTTATCCATGCCAGGAGTTCTTGCCAATCCAGCAGGTACAAACTTACCATCAGCATAATATCTTGGGTTCTCTCCTTCCCTTAAGGCTTTCTCCCATTCAGTCTTTTGAAGATAGAAAAGAGTCTTCAAATCCTCCTTTTCCAAGACATTGAAGTCTGCTTCAGTCATTCCTCTTTGATTTATCATTATGTTTCTTAGAATGTTTATCATTTCTTCATTTTCCCAAGGGAGAAATGGTTCATCCTCAGGTTCAGGCTTAGGTTCCTCTGGGATAGGTGTTTCAACAGTAGGCACTTCATCTGGTTTTTCTTTTTCAGCCTGTTTCTTTTGTTTCTCCCTTAAAGTTTGGATTCTTCTCTTCTTTGCTTGAGGTTCATCAGTTTCTTCAGAATGTTTGGCAGACCTTTCAGTTTGAGCTCTTTTTCGCTTTTCTTTCCTTTTCAATTTATTATACTGGTCTACAACTGATTCTCTTGACAAATGTTCAACTATTTTTGGTTTCATACCTTTTTCCAGCAGGTATCCACACATTCCTCCAAACGTTTTCTTCAAATTTTCCATCTTTTCAAGTTTCTCATTCTCTTTTACACACTTCTCAATCACCTTCTCTCTCTCTCTCTGTTATACAGATCTTGTAGTTTGTCAAAGTTTAGGTTAGACAGATCTTTTTCTGAATGATTGTGCCTTCTGAGATATTCCCTGAATTTATGACTTTCCCTATTTTTCTCTTCCATCTTTTCCTTCAGGGCATCTCTCTCTTTGTCAAGTCTCATCTGCAACTGATCATCATCAAGATCAGCCAGTGAATCAAAACTTATGCCATATCTTCTTAGTTTTTCAATCAAAGGATTTTTCCTTTTAGCCTCCCTCATACTCACCTCAATGTTTGTCCTCTGTTCCTCAGTCATTGTGACCTGAGGGGACACAACATTAGTAGATTTCACATTCATTTCCTGATCATTCTCAGGGTCATTATCATTATCATCAGAATCTTTAGATTCATCCTCTTCTTCAGTTAAATCATTCATGGCATCATTCATCATCTTCTTCAGTTAAATCCCATCTCCATTTCTTTACAGACTCAGTACCTTCATCTGACATGAATGTTTCTGGTCGATCCCTTTTCCTTGAATACTTCTTTCCATACTTGGGATCTTCCACATACTCCCATTTATCAGGATTTTGTCTAATGTCAACTTTGATCTGTTGAGCCCATTTCTGTGCAACCATTGAGGCCATGGACTCACCAATTTTTTCTTCAGCCATCATATCAGTATTCAGATTTACTGGTTCAGCAGTCTCATTTGACTTAACTTTGAAACATGCTGACCATCATAGCTAGGGAGTTATCAACTTCCTTATCTCTTCTCACCTCAATCAAGGCCTCTATCACTTCTTGATCAGCCACTTCTTCAATGAATTCCTTTGCAAATTTGGCTTGATTGATCAAGTTTTCCTGCTCTGCTAACTCTACAGGGTTCATAGTTTGGGACAGTATTTCTCTGTCCCTTGTTTCTCTCAAAATGTTTTCTTGTTCCCTTAGAGCAGCAGCAGCAGCTTCATCATCTTCTCTAAAGAAAATATCATTTTCTAGATATGCCTTAACAGGCTCTTCTTCTGTAACCTTTGCCTTACCCTTTTCAATCCTTCTCCTCACATCCTCCTCATCTTCAGACTGTACATATTCATTTATTTCTTTTTCAAGGGCTTCCAGTTCTTGGTCATGCTCTATTCTCTTGGAACTTGCTTCTTGATCAGTTTCTGGTTCAGTGTTTATAAGTTCCTCAGTAATAGCATTTTCATCAATGATTTCTTCAGTTTGAGCATCAGTGACATCAGTCTGAACATCAGTAGCTATGTCAGTTAAGACATCAGTAGCAATTTCATCAGCTACATTCTCCTCAACATTTGTCTTTTCAATCTTATTCACAATCTCAACATTCTCTACATTCCTAGATCCTATGCACTTAGTGAATTTGTCTCAAGCGGACTTGCAGGTGCTGAACGAGAAAAAGATATTTTACATTCCTGCTTGGAAAGAAGAAGCCAATAAATACCAAAGAGTAGTTTCAGTTTGTGTACGAGAAGGCGTTCATGCTTGAAGACGGGAGATATGAGATTTTTGAGATTACGAGACACGTGATTGAAGATGAGATATGAAGCTACTGCCAAGGGGGAGTCTGTTGGTACATGATGTCAGTAGTTCAGTATCGAGTGTCTGTAATAATGTTAGTTTGGTTTGTATTGGTGTTTAAGCGAAGTTGTCTCACAAGTTCGCCTGTTATAAGCGAACTTGTGGGCAAGCGAAGTTATCAACAACTTCGCCAAGTCTGTTAGGCGAAGTTGTCGATAACTTTATATATTAGGTTTACGGCTTATTTTGTATTAATGATTTTGAAGAACGTGTAATCGGTGATTGAATATCACGTGTTATTAGTTGCAATACAACGTGTTCTTTGTTTATTGTAACGCGTGTTTGCTTGTGTTTAACGTATATCGCTTCTACGCTCGTATCGTCTTACGTAGGGATTCCGCACCTACGTAGAACGAGATATTTCCGAGTAGATCCGGCTGGGAACCTACAGACTTCATGTCTACCTAGGTTTGATGAACATGTTTGAGACTTTATTCTTGCTTTGAACTATTGTTTGATTATGGATTTCGTTATTTAATAGTAAAGACTTGTTTTTGTTTTCATGATGTGTATAAGTATTTATTATCTTGATTGATTATTAACTATTGTTTCACATAGATCTTTTATCTTTTGATTGTGTTCTTTAGATTTAGGGTTTATGTTTAAATCATTACTTGGTGTTTTGATTATTGTGATTAAATGGGCCCATTAGATCATAGAAGCTTGTTGATAGTTGGTTAAGGTTTTGAATGTTTTGCTAAATTCCAATACCTGTAAGGTGAGGAGTTGTTCATGTATCTTGGTCAATTGCATACTAGGATAGATAGTGACATTATATTTGCTTATTGTGTTTATCCATGTTCATGATGTCATGTTAGCTTATCAAGTTATCTAGGGTTTAGTGTTTCGTAAGATTGCTTGATTTAGATACTATTAATAACCCTAATTGATGACTTTGCGGAAATCAATAATACTGATTGCTTAATAATCTAATAATTGTTCTTTAGGATTTCATTTGATTCTGTCAAAGGTCCTTAGGGTTTGTTAGATGAATATGTTTAGAAATCAGTTTCCATAATCATGTTATTTGTCCATTGCTTGATGATTGTTGATGCATGGGATTCTTACCTGGGTAGATTCCTTCCCTGATTGGTTTCGATCTTGTGTTTAGTTGCTTATTTCTCGTTTTCTTGCTTATTTATTTCTTAGTTTAATATTAGTTTAAAAACCCCCTTAAAACATTAATAATAAATAGTCGTGTCGTAAGTCGAGTCTAATTAGTTAATTTACGTAATTTATAGAGTCCTGTGGGTTCGATATTCCGGACTTACTTAATTTTATTACAATTGACCGGTTCACATGCCGGTGTTTTGTTTAGTTGAGTCTTATGTCTAGTTTTTATTACTTGTTTAATTTATTTAATATTTTATTGACTGTTTTTAGCACAACACCTCCCTTCGCGCGTCTCAATACCAATAAGAAACGGACCCCAGGGGATACAATGTTTGTAAGCCGACAGATGGACTCGTGCATACTCACTCAAAGTAAAGGAAACTTGTTGCATTGATCAAAAGTTATAAAACTCTCAAAATTTTGATCAACACTATAATGGTTTAAGTCAAGTTGGGGTGATTCGGCAAAAATCAAATTAAGCTTGAACCGTGATTAGAGGCTGATAGTTTCTGATATTCTGTGCGATAATTGAACCATTAATCATATCACAAAAAATGCTTGAAGGCTTGTCATAATATTACTGAAATAGAAAACTGTGATGGAAGGGCATTTTGGTCAATATGATTCTCTGCATAAACTCTGCAAAAATACAAAAATATGTACTGCCTTTGAAAAATCATATAAAACACAAAAAGATTGTCTATTTAAAGGTTCAGATATCTTTTTATGTAAATACGTTCTTTAAATATTACAAAATACCAAAAAATATTTTTCATTTTCATTTTACATATTATTTAATTTTTTTTAAGTTATCGGTTTCAAAATGTGAAACGATTTTAAGGTATTTGATTATCGAGAGATACAGGATCTCGGTAATTCATTATTTAACTCATTTAATTTACTTATTTAAATTCTTTAATATGTATAAAACATTTAATGATTTTTTTAATTCATTTATTTATTTGTTTATTCATTTAAAATTAAATAAAAGTTGAGTCGTTAATTATGAATAACGAATTAGGTTGTTTTAACGAACTATCTCTGGTTCGTTACCCAATTCTCTTCCACACTCTGTAACGAACAACTTCAATTCGTTATCCATATATTAACGAATTAGACAATAATCTTTGATTTTCGATTCTAAAGAATTGATTTGTCATGACACGTGTTAAATGATTCTAAAGAATTGGCAGTTAATTCAAATTTCAAACGAATCATCTAATTCGTTACCTTGGGAATCGTGCAGGGTTAGTGTATATAGGACGGCGTGCATACGAACCGTCCTACTATACACTCTTCTTCTTCACTTTATACAAAGTACCTCTGCTCAAAGTTTTTAGAATCTTTGATTTTCGATTTTCTGTGTTTTGATTATACTATTGTGATTATAAGGTATAGACGATCATTTCTTTGTACTTTTCGTCAAAATTCATACAGTTTGAATAAGGTAATTAAGTTAATATAGTTACCGTTGTTTGAGGTTTCTTTGAACCTTGATGTATATATTGTAATGGACCATGAATCGGTTACAATGATCATCGGAATGGGTTTCCGAGTTCAATGGTACCCTTTGATTATCTTTTTATTTGATTGATGGGTGGATTATAAGTGGTCATTATCGGTGTTTTATATTCCAGTCTAAACCCTAATTTAAGTATCTTATTGCATGTTTTGGATTTCAAATTCGATATCATTTGGGTCGTTGTGGGTTCCGAGACCTTTATGGTTGTTTATACGGCTACTCATCAATAATTATGGAGTAATTGATTTTTGATTTGCAATTTTGACTCTTAGTGTTCTTGTCAGTTTTGACCTTGACCAAGAAAGTCAAAGATTAAGCCTTTTGTTGGCCATTTGTTATACTTAGCGAATTGGAACTCATTTGTGTCCAATTCGTTAAGTAAATAACACGAACTAGATTAGCGAATCCTTTTAATAACAACTCAGATGTGCATTCGTTAATTTATAACGAATTAGTTGTTAAATTATAACGAACTAATTCCTAATTCTCCATTTTTCAATAGTAATTCGCTACCTCTGGTTCGTCAACAATTTACTTGATAGCGAATCAGATGATTCGTTATACACGTTGTAATGAATTATACTGATTCTTTAATGAATGACATTTATTTATGTTTATAATAATTGTTTAAATTATTTAAATAAATACATAATTTATTTTATCATGATTATTGGTTACTTATTCTTGATCTTATTTATACAGTAGTTTGGCTAATCAAATGGACCAAGATCCACCATTTGCTGAGCAACAAGAGCAACACAACAACAACAACAGCAACAACAACAACAACAACAGGTTCTACCGTTATTGCCATACGACAAGAAACAACAACAACAAGTTCTACCGTTTTTGCCATACGACATGAAAATCTCTTTAGAGGATTATTAGAGTTTGTTCTTCGTTCACGTATTCACTACTCTATCACTGCTGATCCTGAAGTCCGTCTCAGTATTGTTCATCAATTCTGGAGTACAGCAAGACACGTTGAAGTTGAGAACCATATCACTGCCACAATCAACCAAACGCCTATTATTGTTAGGTTTGTGCAACGGTTCAGAACCCGAGAACCGAACCGGAACCAGAACCGAAAATGAGTGAAAAATAGAACTGGAACCGGAACCTATTATAGTAAACCGATTCGGTTCCAGAACCGCTAAAGCCGGTTCTTGCTAAGCGGTTCTGGCTAGAACCGGTTCGATCATTTATTTATCAAATGAGTAATGCAAACTTTTCAAATTGTAAAACAATTTTATTCAATTGTATGTTTGCTTTCATGATAAAACTAATTTAGATTATAACATGAACAACTGTTATTAAAACGTAAGTGTTGAAGTTAAATAAATCATTAGAAACGATAAAATGGAAGATCATGTCATTTTATATTAAATTACCTTGATAGCTTAATTCAAAATTGATCATGGTTGTTAGTTTTGAACGTAAAGAGAGAAGATTTGAATTAAAAAAATGATTGAATGGATACCGGTTAATAAGTTACTCTACGAAAAATGAGGATTGGTAAATTTTTTTAAAACATTTTGAATATTTCGGTTCTTCGGTTCCAAGTCTAGAACCGCCGGTTTTACCCGGAACCAAACCGGGAACCGTTTAATGCAAATTCTGAGAACCGAGAACCGAACCGGTACACATATTAGCTGTTCTGAGACACCGGTTCGGTTCCTTGATTCTGACAGTTCCGAACTATTTTTTTCTCACCCCTAATTACTGTTGATGTTAGTGTGATTCGATGAGTTCTTCGTTTTGGTGATACTGACGATTATCCTTGTGGATTTTATAAAGAGATTATCAAAGGACTGTTTCGTCGTGTATTTTATGGTGGTCACATTGGAGAATCTATGTACAACAAGAATGGGTTGTGTCCTACGTAAAGGCAGGTTTGATGAATGTCGTGTTACGCAACAGTCAGCTTTTGTAGCACTCGTTCTTAATAAGAAGTTTAATTTTTCTGAGATGATCTTCTATCATCATAAAGAACAGTGTCTGTAAACGTTCCAGAAGAAGAAGTTCCTGATGTATCCAAGGTTCCTTCAGCTAATTATTCAAGAACTGATTCCAAATTTGGTCATCGATCAAACTTTGCTAGATGATGTGCTTGAACTAGATCACATGACGGCTGATACTGTAACACGAATGAAGATCTATAGGAAGGAGAGACCAAAGACCAAACTTTTTATTAATCATATTGTGAATCCTGATTATGTATGTCCTCCCGAGGATCGCTGGATCCATGATGATTCGGACTCCGAGTGTAAGGGAGGAGAAGGTGGGAACAATGGTGGTGATGATGATAATGATGGAGGAAATGGTGGTGATGGTGATGCAGCTATCTTAGAACAACAAACTGCATTTGAAGTTGCGTTAGCTGCTACAATTGTAGCTCAACGAAAGAGGAACGGTAAAGAGCTGGCAACTGCGGGTTCAGCAAAGCGACGTGTTTCAGCTGGGGCTGGTGTTTCATTTGGAATTCAGCCTACAAGGTCGTCCACTCCTCAACGCCCGGCGGTGCCACTTACTACTAGCACTCCGGAGCTAGACTGATGACGACAATGGTCCCTCATGACAGGCTTGGTATGATTCCTCACACTGCTTTAGCTGAGATACCAAGACATTCTGTTACTTCCTCAACTACTCCTCCAACACCGTTCATGAGGCCTCCTCCACCTAGTGATGTTTCATTTATGAGAATTACATGGCCTCAGGGACCAATCCAGCAAATTCATACATCTCTTTATAATATGCCACCACATCGTCAAACAGACATGCTTTTGAATCTTCTTCATTTGTATGAAAATCAAATGTCTGCTGACCGCCTGAATCAAGAACGACTCATGGAAAATCAGAAAAAATTGATGAGCTATGTCTCCTTCTTCCAAAAAGAAATGAAAGCCCTACGTGAGATTGTTACGTCTAAGGGGTGAAAATAAAAGAGCAGGAGGAACTTATCTTACAATTAACTTGTAAGGATGATGCACTAAAAAGACTCAAGAATGATGACGAAGATCATGATGAGTCTGGTGCAGGTGGTAAGACGAAACAAGCTCACAACTCATCATCTGGTGCAGGCACGAGTGGATTTGGTGATTCGGGCAAGCAGATTATTGTTTATCATGATAAGACTGCTGCAAAACTGATTGAGATGATCAAAGATGACATTGTAATCTTTGTTGGTGGATCGAGAGTGGTCAGGAGTGTGGTGAACCGGAATTAGACTGAAGTTGGGCAGTTTGTGCAACGGTCTCTAACACGAGAGTAGATTTCACTACTGCTTGGTTGAATGATGAACAGTTGACCGTGTTAGAGGCAGAGCCGGATGTGGAAGTAGAGAATGAGGAGGAAATCTTTAATGATCCGTCTATTCAGATGAATATGGATTTTATTTATGAAGATGAGGAAGTCGAGGTTGAAGATGTCACAGCTGAGGAGTACCCTTACTTGTTTCAACACACAAATGTTGATCAAGGTGCTCCTGTATTTAAAGAGCAAATGTTTAAGGCAGCTGAGGATAATCTGGAGAAGGCATCCAAGGGTAAGAAGGTGGTTGATAATAGATTTGATTCTATTGAAAACCTGACTGATGCTGATATTGCAAGGTGGTTTGGGTTTCGAATCAAGAAAGCTCGTAAGATTATAGATGCGTATCGGTATGTAGATCAAGAACAGAAGGACGAAGCTGCGGCTCTGCCAAAGCCAACCAAATGACTTCATTCAAAATTGTGTCAAAGGTTCAAGGTAATATCATTTCTTGGGTATATGATTCCGATCTTAAAGTATGCATTGTGAAATGGGAAAAGGGGGTTTAATATTATGAGAAGATAATGGACATTCTTACTTTACCGCGTTGGGATGTTCGTACCCTCGCGTGTCTTCCATTTATCAACAAGGGGGTGATTGGATAGCAGATTGGTCACATAAACATCTGTTATTTGAAGTCAACCACGGATTTAAGTTCCTCAAGCCCCAGGTTCCAACCCGAAAACGTATAGATGAAATTGATCCAAGAACGGGTTGGAGGAAGTTGATTCTCAAGGTTAAGCTGCCAAACACCATGAAGCAGGTACCAGTGAAGACTTTCAACCAACACATGCATCTATCCTTCAACCGCTAGTTTTACGATAATCGAACCAGCGAGGCCGTCATTGTTCAAGGCAAAGGTTTGAAGACCGAGTTGATCAAGATCATTGATCCGATGTGGTTGGTTAACTTAACCGAGACTGACAATGACGTGCTACACAAGAACAAAATTCTGTTCGAGCGCAATGAAGACAATGATCTGGCTATGCAATTCCAACGCGTTGTGCGTGTATGTTATGAGAACGGGATTCATAGTTGCAGAGATTGGCAGTCCAAGCGCTTCAAGTAAAGTAAAGACAAAAAGCTCTAGACGAGGGGGTGTCTGTTAGTACACGGTTTTGCGTCTCGAGTCTTTGTATTTATTGATTATGTATTTGTCCTTTATTTATGTAACAAAGTATTAATTTATTAAGGTAGTTCGTAAATGTATTGCCTAGTTCGTTAATGATGTTTAACGAACTAAAGCTAAGTTAAATATCCCTCCTGATTCGTTAAGGATGTTTAACGAATCAGGGGGTGATTCGTTTAAGTTATTTCATTTATGTTTATGTAACAAATTAGATGCTAGTTCTTTACGGGCTGTGTAACGAACTAGATCCATCGTCTATTTATAGTGGCTTTAGTCCACAGTTAATTTATGTTTTTAGGTTAATATTAACGAATTGTTGTTCGATTCTCTCTCAAGCTTCATCTTCATATTAATATTATCAATCACCTACATACATACAACTAATATATCATATATATAACACACAATCAAGTGTAACAATGAACTAGATCCGTATGAGTTAATAATACATATATCAGATCTGTGTTAGTATTGATTCCGAGTTCAAACAACTGTGGTCATTGTTAGTGCACAGAAATTTGACAATGTGGATATGTTATCCTGGCATATGTTTTGGATCAGTTATCCTTAGCATGTGTTCCAGATCCCGTCAGGATCAAGGATCTAGAGTACTTATTATTTATTAACGGTTGTTCTCATGTGTAGTCTTATATTTAGCAGGTATAACAGTTAGAAGACTCAGTCTATCCACTAACTTGCAGTCAAGAAGATATTGACGTGTCTGGAACAATTATCCTTTTGAAGAATTCCAGAGCTATGTCAGGATCGTGGATCCTCGGTATTTGATGCTATTAATGATTGCTTCTTATATGAAGGCTGATATTTATCAAGTGTAACGGCTCCAAGACCTGGTCCACCCCTTATTTCGCAGCCTGGGTAATGGAGAATGTGGTCAAATGGCAGTTACGATTATATTGAAGGCAATGGCGGATTTTTAGGGATTATTAATTAATAACCTTTATTATTCATAACTTCCTTGAGTTATTATCTTTTATATATAATGGAGATTGTGATCAGTTAGAAAACACATGTATTATCACACACACTAGAGTAGAAGCAAACATTCTCTCTACTCACTAGTTTACCTTGTATTCTCGATCATCAACTCCACAAATGCTTGTAACTACCTTTTATTATCAATATACTTGACGGTGATAGTTTTCACCGTTCGGGGGTTTTTTGTGCCGGAGATCACGATAATCACATACTCATCCACCAAAGGTTACCTTGTTGATCCTTGACCGAAAAGATTCGACCAACAAGTACTTAGTTAATCCTTGACCGAAGAGATTCGACCAACGATTACCTTGATAAGTTTTGACCGAAGTAAGACTATCTTGGTTAAGGGCTTTTTCCCTCGTGATCAAACCTTTGTGTTCACCAAGATTACGCTTATACACTTGTCATTATCGAGTTAGCACCTTACCTCACATAACAGATTTGGATACTTGATCCTTCGCAGATTTTTGTCCAAAACAATTTGGCGCCCACTATGGGGCAATTGGTGCTATAATCCATATAATTTTCTATCAATTTTCAACATTTCATACCCATATCACTATCAATGAGCTCTCAATCAACCTCTGCTTCATCAACCGTGCCATCCTCGGTTTCTCTCTCATCAAGAACTTTGCCGCTGATGCCTCCTTCAAATATGGGAGGATGAAGGACCACCGTGGCTGGAAACAAGACACAAATTCCATTCATCCAGAGCTCAAAAACCACTGCTGACACTTCGGTGGTCAAATCTAACAATGATGTTTCTGCAATGTTTTCACAGGTTAAGGCATACATGGAGCAGCAGAACAAAACCAACCAGAGGATCCTACATGAAATTGAAGATCTCAAGAAAAGAAAGAGGTCAGCGGAGGATCAGGCTCCCTTGATGCCTAGGGTGCTGGATTTCACTACTCCAGGATCCGTGGCTCAAAATACTCAAGAATCCTCGATCCTTCAGCAAGGATCATCCATCCTTCAACAGGGGTCCATGGGTCAACAAACTCAAGGATCCTTGTTCTTTCAGCCAGGATCATCTATCCTTCAACAAGGGTCCATGGGTCAACAAACTCAAGGATCCTCGTTCTTTCAACCAGGATCATCTATCCTTCAACAAGGGTCCATGGGTCAACAAACTGAAGGATCCTCGTTCTTTCAGCCAGGATCATCTATCCTTCAACAGGGGTCCATGGGTCAGCAAACTAAAGGATCCCAATTCCTTCAACAAGGATCATCCATCCTTCAACTAGGATCCTTTGGGTTGTATCCTCAAGGATCCTTCAGCTCCCAACCTCGAGGATCCTTCTAGCAGAATCAAGGATCCTCAGGAATTCACCATCAAAGGTCTTCAGAGGTCTATGAAGGGGACATCATCCCCATGCAGACCATTTCCTCTGGTGCACCTGCTACTGTAGCAGATGCCTCTTATCTTAACTACACTTTTGGGATGCCAACGTTCAACCAACCAAGAGGTAACGCTTATAATCACATATCCTCAGACACTAACCTTGGCTCTATGCAAGATACAGGTATCAATCAGGATATGGCTAAGGAACTTCAGAAACTTAAGGATATGATATCCAGCGTGCCAGGAGTGGTCCGTCCAATTCCTGAAATACCAGAAGGGAGCAACAAGCTGTCAAGATTTGATCCACCAATATGTGACGCGGAGATCCGAAAACGCTTTCGAACCCCCAACATGAAAGTGTACGATGGTACCACTGATCCTGAAGAGCATGTAGCCCAATACAGGGAAAGAACGAAGATCAATCCAATTCCCGAGAGACTCAAGGAGGCTTGTCTGTGCAAGGGTTTCGGATTCACACTGACAGGATCTGCATTAAAATGGCTGCTAAGTCTTCCTCCCTTTTCTGTTATTTCTTTCTCACATTAAGTTAACTTGTTCAACAGCCAATTTTCTTGCAGTAGGAAATTTGAGAAGTTAACTAGTGACTTATATAGAGTTGTCCAACCAAATGATGAATCCCTTATGGATTTTATCACAAGGTTTGGCAGGGAAGCCCTAGAAATCCCTAATCTTGACATGGCTACGGCTGTAGAAGCCTTCAATATGGGACTAAATAGGGGCTCCTCCTTTTATGATGATCTTGTGATGACTCCTTGAAGGTCTCTAGATGAAGTCAGAAATAGGGAACTTAGATTCATACGGTTGGAAGATGACAAGAGGATCCAGGATCATTTGGGGGACTCAAACGAAGCAAGAATCCCCTGACAAGAATAAAGGATCCTCATACAGAAACAACCACTCAAAGCCTTAAAGGATTACTTATCCTTTGCACCAGCTCTGATGAAGCCTGTGGATGGGGAATCCTTGTAACTATACCTAGCCGTTTCAGGAAATGCCATAAGTGTCGTCCTTGTGAAGGATCATGAAGTACGAGCCAAGAACAGCCATCAAGTCACAAGCACTCGCAGAATTTGTGGCTGATTTCAGTAGCGACATGCATAAAGAAGCTGACTTGGAGGTCCAACAACTAGAAGAGACTAAGGATCCTTGGATACTCTTCACAGATGGTGCTTCCAATGTAAGAGGAACAGGATTAGGGATCCTACTGAAATCGCCATAGGGGGACATATTACCCCAGTCTATAGCCTGTGAGTTCCAACCATCGAACAACGTGGCAGAGTATGAAGCTTTGATCGAAGGTTTGCAATTAGCTAAGTGCATGAGGATCAGGTATCTTCAAGTATATATAGATTCATTATTGATTGCTAACCACTTTAATGGCTCATATGTTGTTAAAGGTGAAAAACTAATCAAATATCTAGATGTTATGAAGGAATTAGCAAAATCCTTCGAATTGTTTAGTATTATACAGGTACCAAGGGAAGAAAATTCCTGGGAAGATGCTTTGGCAAATTTAGCCTCATCTCTGAAAATTCCAGAACACACGAAGATTCCAATCATTCATGTTCTCTCACCAGCAATAGGAGAACAAGAAGTTGGGGAGATAACAACTGACATCGTACTTTGGGATCCATCATCCTCAAACAACCAAGGATCCTGGATCCTCCCAATCAAAAAATACATTCAAGATGGAGAAATTCCAGCCACAGAGAATCCGAAGTCTTTCAAAATCAAGGTATCACAATACATTTTATTACATGATGTGTTGTATAGGAAATCTCTTGCAGGTCCATACTTGAGGTGCATCGAGGATCCTAAATTTCAAGAGGTGCTTAAAGATTTTCACGAAGGTGATTGTGGTAATCACACTGGAGGTAGAGCTCTGTTTTCTAGGATTCTAAGAACATGATACTTCTGGCCAACAATGAAGAGAGATGCCATGGAATACTCAAAGAAATGTGATGCTTGCCAAAGGCATGGAAACATATTACATCAACCACCAGAACCTATGTATCCTATATCCTCATCATGGCCTTTTATGAAGTGGGGCATGGATATTGTGGGTAAACTACCTAAGGCACGAGAAGGAAAAGTATTCATGCTTGCAATGACTTATTACTTTTCAAAGTGGATAGAAGCAGAAACTTTTGTTCAGGTACGCGAAAAAATGTGATATCTTTCATTAAAAGAAATATTATTACTAGATTTGGTATCCCTTTAGAAATTATTTGTGACAATGGTTCCCAGTTTATCGGGAAAAAGAACCACTAACTTTTGTAACAGTTCGGGCATCAAGATGATCACTTCTACACCAGCTCATCCTCAAGCCAATGTTCAAGCAGAGTCAAGAAACAAGATTATCATCAACAACTTGAAGAAAAAGCTAGGATCCAAGAAAGGCAAGTGGGCTGAGGAACTTTCTTATGTCCTTTGGGCTGACAGGACAACACCCAAGAATGCAACAGGTCAGACACCCTTCTCATT
This sequence comes from Bidens hawaiensis, assembly GCF_021521415.1. Lineage (NCBI taxonomy): Eukaryota > Viridiplantae > Streptophyta > Magnoliopsida > Asterales > Asteraceae > Bidens > Bidens hawaiensis. The sequence continues at coordinate 52,416 of NW_027496593.1, read as the reverse complement.
GGTGTTTGGATCAGAAGCAGTAATTCCTACAGAGATGGTGGTCCCTACAGCCAGAACAAGCATCCTTGATCCTGAGGCCAATGAAGAAATCCTTCTTGAAGACATGGATACCGTTGAAGAACTTAGAGACCTAGCCAAGATCAGAATGACAGCATATCAACAAAGGGTAGCTGGGGAATACAACAAAAATATAAGGCTCAGAAGATTTCAAGAAGGAGATCTAGTCTTGAGGAAAGGCTTCCAAAACACAACTAATCTAGGAGATGGAAAGCTAGCATCCAAATGGGAAGGCCCCTACTTGATCGAGTCAGAAGCTGGAAAGGGGGCAAATCACTTGCTAACTATGGAAGGCAACAGGTTACCCAGAGCATTGAACGCTATCCATCTCAAAAGGTATTTTTTATAGTCAGGATCTAGTATCCTTCAAAAATCAAGCATCCATCTTGGATCAAGGATCCTAAAATTGGTAATATCTATCTGATCACTTATTCATTTCATATTATTGTTACTTTAAGAATAATGTATTCTTAACATTTATCTTTTCCATGTTTTTAAGTAACAATGCATATTTCAATAAGAGGTTCAATGTCTAAGAGGTTGGCCGCCTCTCCCTCACGCTTAAGGTACATTGCTATTTTCCTTGGCCTAGCCCACGATTGGATATAATCCCCGATGGTCATATCCTCCTAGGTTTAAAGGTTTTCACCTTTCTTATAAATTAGAGTTTCTACACTCTCGCCTGGAGTGTACGCTATCCAACGTATAGTCCGGGGCAGCAGGACCAGTACACGCTAAGTGGCTGACAATTTCGTTGTCTTCGGCTATATGGAGGATCCTATGATTTATGGTAGACGTACCATACCACCGGTTTATAAAGTTTTCACGTTATCTCAAGACAAAGTTTCTAACATTTTCATGTTAGCTAAGGTTTATAACGTTTTTACGTTATCTCATGTTTGGGCTAAATCCCGGGTTGGGCGAGTCCTCAGTTAACATCCGTATCCTTGGGCCAGTCCCCAGGTTGGGCTTGTCCCCAGTTTTTGGGCTTGTCCCCAGTTTAACACCAGTTCACGGGCTTGTCCCCAGATTACACGGGTTTGTCCCCAGTTGCACGGGCTTGTCCCCAGATTTCATGGGCTTGTCCCCAGTTGCACGAGCTTGTCCCCAGTTTATTTTTTTGGGCTTGTCCCCAGTTTATTGGGTTTTATCCCAGATAATATCATCAGTTATTTGCATCAGGTATCATCAATTAGATTCTTAGGATCACCGAAGGATCAATACTTATGGATTCAAAATCCTTAAATTCAGTTTTATAAGGATTGCAAAATGATCAATACTTATGGTAACTTAGGTCTAACCAGACCTTACGGTATGATTTCTTTTTATCGATTTACACTTATTTGATTTCAGTTTATATCTTCATAAATATAAGGATTCGTTATCCTCAATCTATTTTTATAAGGATTTAAGATCTGGTCTATTTTTGCAAGGATATTCTATCTAAAAACTTTTTACTGAAGAATATTTCTCAAAACTTTCAACAAGACTAAAGCTATATCAAACAAACTTTCAAAATAACATACAATCAGGCAATAGTTAAAAGATACTATCTATTAAACTTACTTGCAATTACCAAAAATCTTAACCCGGATTTTACCATGCAAAAGATGGACCATCCACCCGGGTTAATCAGGTGTTACTAGTTGTTCATGATTTGCAGGGAGAAGGATATACAGCCGGAAGGGAAGTTCCCATGGAAACTCCATTGATATGTGTCAATTATATTCAGCTTGACAAATCTCATATGTTTTTGCAGGAAGTTTGAATTCAAAAGCAAAATGACAGCTGTGATCTTATCACAACCGCCATTTTGGGGGCAATTGTTAGTGCAAAAAAATTTGACAATGTGGATATGTTATCTTGGCATATGTTTTGGATCAGTTATCCTTAGCGTGTGTTTCAGATCCCGTCAGGATCAAGGATCCACAGTACTTATTATTTATTAACGGTTGTTCTCATGTGTAGTCTTATATTTAGCAGGTATAACAGTTAGAAGACTCAGTCTATCCACTAACTTGCAGTCAAGAAGATATGTCAGGATATTAACGATTGTTTCTTATATGAAGGTAGATATTTATCAAGTGTAAAGGCTCGAAGACCTGGTCTACCCCTTATTTCGCAGCTTGAGAAATGGAGAATGTGGTCAAAATGGCAGTTACGATTATATTAAAGGCAATGGAGGTTTTTTAGGATTATCAATTAATAGCCTTTATTATTCATAACTCCATATAATTATTGTCTTTGTGTACAAATAGAGGTTATGTTCAGCTAGAAAACACATCCCAACACACCCAATACACTCTGCTCTCTACGAACACAGCAATACACACACACACACTTAGAAATCGTTGTATCACTTATCATAATCTCTAACCTTGTAACCTCATTTTTCATATTAATAAACTTGACGGTGATAGTTTTCACCGTCAGGGGGTTTTTGGTGCCGAAGATCACGATAATCACATACTCATCGACCAAAGGTTACCTTGTTGATCCTTGACCGAAAAGATTCGACCAACGATTACTTAGTTAATCCTTGACCGAAGAGATTCGACCACAGATTACCTTGATAAGTTTTGACCGAAGTATGACTTTCTTGATTAAGGGTTTTTTCTCTGGTGATCAAACCTTTGTGTTCACCAAGATTACACTTATACACTTGTCATTATCGAGTTAGCACCTTACCTCACATAACAGATTTGGATACTTAATCTTTAGCAGATTTTTGTCTAAAACAGTCATCAACAGCCAAAACAACGAAACAAGAAACGTTATGTGAGTTTGAAAATAACCAACAATAACTAAAAAAGAATTCATTAGCAGAGAAGTACACAGTTTCTTTTAGCACAACCAGCTAAAGGACTAAAACTAGCTAAAAGACTAAAGCATTTTAGCTGGGGTCATTTTTAAGTCCCAATTTTAATTAAAGCATTTTTTTAACTAAAATTGAAGACATATTAGATTGTGTTAACACTTGTACTTGTGTGCTTCATCGGTTTTGGTTTCCGGTGACTTTTTTCACCAATTTAGATCACACATGAAAATATCAGGTGAGTTTTATATTTTTTTACATTTATTAATTGTTTTGAAATGGTAAACATACCTTTTTTTTGTTAACTCATTTCTCAAATCACACCACGGTTAATCATGTTTGCATTGAGAAGAAAACAAACAACTAGTAAAATAAAAAAAATGAGAATTTGCATTAGTACCTTGCATTTTACAAGTTTAGTGACTTTCAGTTTCATAAATCTCGACCTCTTACTGCTATGACTCCAGGCGGGGTGATAGTACTTCTATCTTCAACTAAAGAATCATCACCCCGTAATGGAGACGCACTTATTGATACTACTGAATCTGCCAATATCTTGCCCTCAACAACGGGGTTGACCCGCAAACTTGGTAAGGCCCCGGTTGAGAAAGCTACGGTGAGTGGCGATGATGCTGATGTCGCCGATGACGTCATTGCTGAGGACAAGCTCCAAATTGTTGATGAGGGCGCGTCCAAAGCTGATGGAAAGCGTACGGTCCAACCTACCAAGGCTGCCCCACCCAAGAAGAAGAAAAAGAAGATTGTACACTTGGAAACTCGCCTTCAAGAGCTTGCTACCAAAGACATTTCCTCAGGTAAATTTTCTTGGCCCCGTAGTTGTATTTAATATGCTTTCTAATTAAAGATTATTATTCCACAATAGCTCTGAAAGACTTTTCTAAAGACGTTTATGGTCAAAAGAAGTCAACCTCACTTCAACCTCCACCGTCTTCACCACCCAACACTGTTGAGGAGCCAATTGTTGTGGCGGACACCCCACCTTCGAAGGATAAGGAAGTTGGCAAAACTGATGATTTTCACATGTTACCAACCTTCAACTTTCATCGTTTCACAGATCAAGGGGGTGTCAGTGCATTTTCCTATGGGCCTCAAACTTATCCATCTCCTCATAAGGAAGACGCTGCCCCGCATCATCCGCGTTGGTCGTTACGCGAAAAATCAAAGCTAAACTACGTGGATGTATGTTTTGAATATTTTCGGGAAAGCCTTCCTCCCGCAGAGAGGGAGCGACAACGTCGCCGTATTCGCCAAGAGTTATTGAACTCAAACTCTTACCATCTGGCGAATACTATCTCTACTAACCAGGAGATATGTCGAGATTGGCTGACGATGAAGGAGGTGTGGGATGACCTAGCCATTAACTTGGCTGAAACCAAGAGAGAAGCCCTCGGGGCTATGAATAAGGCAAAAGAAAGCCGTCAGGATTTAGAGGCCGAGAGGGCCAACCGTCTTGCTGCTGAGGAGGTCAAGAGTGTTCTCCAAAAGCAGTTAGACGAACAGGCAGAGCTGATAAAAACTCTTCAAGCTGAATCAACATCAAAGGACAAGCGCCTGGCCGACCTTGCCACCAAAAGCCGAGACCAAGCCTTTGAGTGTGCTGGTCATAAAATGGAACTATTGCGGGCTAAGGCGGACAAGAAATGATTTCTGGCAAAGGGAATTCTTGAGGTAAATATATTCTCCATTCCTCCAGAAATGATCATATTAGTCATGATTGCTTACGTTCTAATTATTCTTGACAGGTTATCACATAAGTTCGAAACAGTGATGATCTTGGTGATTGTGTTGCCGTGCTCCTGAATGCCTCCAAGCAGGCCGATCGCCAGATAGGCTTTCAGGAAGGCTAAAACTACGCCTTAGAAGGTAGACTTCCAGAGGAATTTATTCTACATGGCAAGGATACTGCTGCAACACTTACTGAAAAAGCGAAGACTTTTGACAATTTGAAGTTTCGATTATAGAGCAGATATCCGGACTTGCAGACAAGGAAGATGCTATTGAGCAATTAAAGGATCTTCTTGACCTTGACGAAGAGGATCAGGATGAAGCGGATGATAATAATGCGGGAGGCGAAGATGCCACCTCGTAGATTTATATGTATCTCCCTTGTGATCATCTTTGTAATCTCTTTTGATCAATAAATAAGAAGTTTGTTTCCTCCGGTATACTTTGTCTTATACGTTATAATATAAGTGTTTTGCCGGACCTTCGTTTTTGTCAATAAAGGATTACAAATTATCAAAATAATACGAGACGAACATAAAGTTTCCATAGATCAGGCATAAGCCACATTACAAAAATTGAAATTACATAACGTCTGATAGTCTATTTGGGCATGCAGGCCAAAGTAAAAGACAAACGAAACTGTTATATATAGCACCTCTTTATATGTTCCGCATTCCAAGTTCGAGGGACCTTAGTCCCCTCTAACTTCTCTAACTTGTAAGCACCCTTAGATAAAACTTGTTTTATCTTATAAGGTCCTTCCCAAGTTGGGGCCAACTTGCCCGGAGGCTCTTGGCCAGAAGCCTCTTGTTGCGGAAGACAAAGTCTCCCTCATCGAATTCATATTTTTGGACCCGCGAGTTATAATACTTCTGAAGTTGTCGCTTATAATTGTGCTCGCGGATTGATGATAGTTCTCTTCTCTCCTCAAGGAGGTCAAGATTGATCCGGAGTTCATGATCATTATCCTCGATCAACAAAACTCTTGCGGATGGAATCCCAATTTCAGCTGGGATCATGGCTTCAGTGGCATTGATTAAACTAAAGAGCGTTTCAAAATTGTTGGAATTCTTTTGGGTGCGGAAGGCCCAAAGTGCATGGGGAAACTCGACAACCCAGCCCGTCCGTTTAGTTCCTAACCTTGTTTAGATCCCTTATTTGAAAGTTTGGTTGGTTCTCACGACCTGACCGTGTGACACCCGACATTTTTAGGTTAACTCCGTTAACTAAATCCAGTTAAATCATGTTGACTGTGTCAGTAAACCCGGTTAGTTCTGTTAACTAAGTTAATAAACTCTTATACATGTAGTGTCATGTATGCATACATTGAGTTAGTCTTGTCATTGGTGACCTAAGTGAGGGTGACTAGTTATTGATAACTAGAATAATAAACTTGTCACACATGCTATGCTATAATAAATTTGTCACACATGATATGTTACATGTATTATATATGATAGATATAATTGTGTTACATGTTTAGTATGTTACATGATTAGTTGTTGTATAATAAAAATAATACAACATATGATATATTGCATGATAATTAGGTAAATGAACTATTAAACCTTAGGTTAAAAGATTACATAGAAAATACTTTTTTTTTAAATTGTAACATGTCACAAATTAAATAAAATAAAGTTTAATAAGATTAATGATGAATTAATGAGGGTGTAAATGAATTTGTAATGAGGATTAAATAACAATGGTGATTAAAAATTTTCTTTTCTCTCCTTGGCCGTCCAATTCACACACACATACACACATTTTATTTTCAAAAATCTATCTCAAAAATCATAAACAATTTGGTGAATTTGTAAGAAAGAATATTGGATTTTTAAATCAAGCAATTGGTAAGTATAGTTTAGTATATATTCTAGTGTATATTTTGATTTTTGATTCATGAAACCTAGTATCCAAATAATCGGATTTGTGATAAATGAATCAAGGATGATCAAGGTTAACTGTTAAAAGAAATTTTGTGTCTTATTATAAAAAGAAAAGGATGGAAACCTTTTTATAACTAAATATTGTTTTATAAATCAGCAAATAATGAAAGAAATGAGATTTGATTGTATAAAAATGTTCCTTGATGATTAAAGATCATAAGGATATAAGAATCATGATTTTGGTGACTTTTTGTTTGAATCTGCTTGTTGACAGATTCTGTGTTTTAGATTGTAGATTGAATAACTTGATGATACGTTTGTGTTTCTGATTGAGTTTTGATACTATGAATAAGTACATTGAATCTATTTTTCAAAGGTCAAGAGTCATAATTTTTGGACTTTGGTTGACTAGTTTTTATTAATTTACAAAATCGGGTTGCAATCCTGATTGAAAGGGAAATTTTCTGAGCTGTATTATAAATTGCATAACTTGATATTAAAAATAGGTATGGGTGTGATTCCAATTCTGGAATGTTTTAAAGTGAAGTTTGAATCTAACACAATTGGTCTTGCATCAATTGGACAAATATAGAATGTTTGGCAAATATTTGTGTACTGCTGTATTAAAATAGAGACTGAAATTAGGTTGTTGTAGAGTGTGAATATTCTGTATATTTTGGTGAATTGGAAAATTATAATAAAAATATATGTTATACCTAATACTTGTAAGAATATGTGTGAATTATTTGGTAATTTAATAACATGGTTTGGTTGGTTGGAAAAATCAGTTGTGATGATTGAAAACTTGTTAAGGATGATCAACATATTGGTTAGTAAAAACAATTGTAGATTTTAATACAATGATTGTGATAAATTAGATTTTGACTTTATGAGTCAACTTAGAACTTTTGACTAAGTGGTTAGTCTTACTTGTGAAATGTTGAAAGAAATAGAAGTTAGACTTAGTTATAGAATTGCATGAAAAGTGGCTAAATGCACATCACTTGATTGTTGTTAAAGTTGTGACTAGGAACATAATATAAACATTCTGAGTCTAACGAATTGGTCAAAAGTCATCAACGGGCCGCCGGTCAAAATTTTGGTCAAATGTCAACATTTTGGTCCAACGGACAACAAAACTCAATTTTTAGTCTTCGGTCATCGAGACTTGGACTTTTTAGTCAACGGTCAACAAAACTCAATTTTAAGTCAATGGTCAACAACTTGGACCTTTTGGTTAAAATTCAAACGAAAAGTCAAACTTTGGTCAAAGTCAACAAAAAGTCAAACTTGGGTCAAACTTCAAATAAACAAGGGAATTGTTTGGATACTAAGGGTTCTAGGAATCTCTTAGCAAATACTTATAGTGATTGTGTGATTTAGGCACTAGAACAACCTTGACTTAAGCAGTTGACTTTCAATTTGAACCGCATTCGAGATGAGTTTCACTACCCCACTTTTTACTTACTCCTTTTGGGTGGAAAGCATGCAACATACAAACTTTTTGAATAATTGTAAACTTTTTAATACCTCATGTGTACATTCTGAACTTATACTGAAGTCCCCCATGCACATTGGACCGTTAACAATTGTCATTGACTCGGTAATGAAAGGTAGTACCACTGGTTTTGACGAACCCCCTCGGGGCTCTTGGTTGAGGGAGTCATCGGGCGTTTCATTTACTAGGAACGCAATATGCACTAGTCCTATATTAGACTCCGTGGGTGGCAAATAAACGAACAAGTCAGCCTCGGTCACAATGGAACTCACACTAATGTAACATGATTGCTAGCGTAATTAACTAGCGGTATTACTAATGCATACAATATCCATGCTTTATTGCTTACAACGTATACTTTCTAAAATGGTTTGTTTGACAACCTTGTTTTTAAACTCAAACCTGTGAACTCGCCAAACGTTGTTTTAACCCGTTTTAGCATGTCTTTCTCAGGTGTTTAAGGTGCACGTGCGAAGTTGAAATGAGTCAAGGATGCATGGATCCCACTAAGCATCGAATTATGCTGGGAGTCTTTAATAAAATGTTATGTCTGGCTGTCTTGACACGCACTCTAGGTTTTTAAGTGTTTTTCATAAATTATACGCTTCCGCAAATGTAACAACTTTATTGTAAATGTACTTACCTCTTTTATGATGAGCAATAAAATTAAAATATTTTCTATTATAAATTGGTTGTTCGTTATGACACATGGCTACATCCTGGTATGTCACGCGCCTCACGGTAAAACCCCGTTAGTCGAAAATTGAGGGTGTGAGAGATTGGTATCAGAGGCATTGGTTATAGTGAACTAGGTTTGTTTTTAAAAACCAGTCTATAACCCTTTTCAAAGCTTTGTGTCCTTTTTAATACATACAAACCCAGACATACATTTCATTCATGCATGCACTGCATATGTTTACGCGTCGTATTCGCACCGCATTGATTTCGCACTTAGCTTCTTCACTCATTTTTGACAAGCATTTGCATACACATTTATTTTGTACTTGGGGTACGTAGTATGTTAGTACATAACCACTTAACTCTACAACACCATACGGGTATGTCAACATCATCAACAACATTATCCTCGGATAAGGAGCACGCCACTCTTGTTGTCACATCGGAACCTTCACCCATTTTCACATCATCGGAGCTGAGGAACTACCGTCTTGAATATAGCAACGACCTCATCTAGAATGATGACTCATCTCAGGCCCTTGCACGGGCAACGCCAGGTATGTCGGAAGTGAGTCTCTTATCTACTACATCTTTAGTATCCTAAACTTACTAGCCATACTCCACTCCAAACTCCAAACTTGAGTCTCGGGTAAGACACGCCTCTTTGAGGAACACCCTTGAAGGCATTTTTTATAGAAATTCATCGGCATTGAGATGCCGTAATTTTCATTCCTGAGTCGCGCACTCATTTCATTAGTCGATGCTGCTGGAAGAGTAGATTGACTGCGCAACTGAAAACATCTTGCTTATGGTACACTCAAAGTCTATTCTGACTTAGAGAAAAAAAATTTCTTACTTCACTTTATTTCTAGCTTATGTCTAAGTCATTCTTCGATAGAATGTTTGCTTCACGAACAAGTATTCTTTTGCCATCTGTAAAGCTGAACTCTTAGTGTGTTCGACTCGAGTGAATACTCGGATAATCTATCCCCAACCAAAGTTTTGGGTGAAACTCTGAACTAATCTATGTACGATCAATAAAAAGTCTCTTTTTCTCACCTTTTCATGATTAGTATCATTCTGTACTCGGCAATCCAAACTATGGGACAACTTGATGCATGGTGGGAGGAAATGGGCTGATCATGTAAACCGAATTATTATTTTGGGTGCACACTTAATAATAATTTATGGTGCATATTAATCCTGATGAATCCTATAGTGTGGTCATAGTCCGTGAATCTCAAACCTAAATTTCCACCATTGCTGGAAGCTCTCATAACTCGTCCAACACAAGTAGAAATTGTATGATATGTTCTATTACTAGTAGAAGCGACTAGCCGATTGAAGATGGATCCTCATAAAATTTGATGTTTTAGTTACCAATATGGAAGTTATTTTGGCAAGCTTAAGATATCTTTTCCAAACCTTGTTATGAAAATAATTTGAATTCAAAACCTCTATAGCGTTTCGCAGCAAGACCTCTAACCCTAGTGTATATGCGAAGTTTTAAGAACCTCTTGTAAACCAACACCATGTTTGTGCGACCTAGCTAAAAGTTCCTGATAATATACTTACCCTGAACAATTGTTAACTCCCATTTTAGCTTGAATTTTTTTTCGTTTTCCGACCATGACTAACTCTATAATAAGACCATTCCATAAGATAATCCAATTTTCTCAAGGACATTGAAAAACATAATTTAAACCATCGAACCTCCACTAGAATGCGATGAATTGGAATACCTTATGCACGGATGGAACCGTAACCCTATAACAAAACTCTTTTAAAAAATCTTCTTTAACACCCCTCTTTAGCTAACATTCTCAAAACCAATTTTAATCACTCGCCTCATCTTGACCCCGTGAACTAGCTACTAGTATGGTCCTACCTCAACTCTCGTGGAAATCGGTAATTTAGTTATGTAATCTTTCATAAAGCGTTGAATCTTCATCTCGACCTATAACTCTAATGGTATCTCCCTAGTGATTGAGTAATTCCCTATGATCCCTTATCTAGAATTTTTTTTTGCCTCGGAGCAACAATTCTTAATCGTCTGAAGTAACGCCTTGATCGATTGCAAAAAGCTGATAATGTAACTCATCTCATGTGCCTATAGTAACAACGAATTAGTTGCCTTACAAAACCTCCAACACTAGCTCACGCTAGTTTGAGTCAAGCCTGAAATAGCCTAAGTATAATTGAATGCCCTAATGAAGGAACCTAATTTGATTTTACAATTTGCCATTAGTTCATGCTTGAACCCACTATCGCCAACAGCCAAATAATGAAGTGGTAAGTCTCAAACCTAAACTTCAATACATCAACGAGTATGACCCTAACGAGACATATGGATGAACTTTTCTTCTAGTAAACAAGGTGCAAGGTGAAGGACATACTCTCCAATAGCCGAATAACCTCCGATAATAACTTTGACCGTGACAAGCCTTAATTTGAATGAAACCCGAATAACCGTGTTCTAATTATGACTTCTATTTGTCCATAGGAACAAAGTCTAAGCAACAACGAATTTCTATTCCTGAAGTACCTTATACCGCCCGACTGAGGACTAGATAGTTAACATGAATAAGTCATGTCAGTTGGCGTAAGACCATTCATCATCAAAATCCTCCTCGAATCCGTAACTCACAAGGAACGACGAGTAACCAACCATCCAATTATTCATATGGATTCATATTGATCTTTCTTTGATGGAAAACCTGTACTCATCTTTTCTTGCCTAAAGTGGAGAAGGGAAATTTACTAGTTACACTTGACACTGAGAAGATACAGTTTGGTTAGGATTGGTAATGAGAACCACCGAAGATGTGTTATTAGTGTGGCGAGTTAGCTGCGGTACACCCTATATATAAACGCTAACGGAATGTTGATGTTGGGGACATCACTAACCGACTTTCCTATCTTGAGCATAGCTATATTCGCTTTAACCAGAATCGGTATTAGCACCAAAGTGGTGGACATAAGAGCTACCTTACAACCTAGAAACGTTCCGCTCATGTTAAAAGAGATATTTTCTAAACATGCCTTGTTCGATGTTGGACTTGAACCACAGTGCCCGCTAGAGCTGAGGGAAGGGGAAATCGTGTCATTATGACTGATGATTAGTATTCCTACATAAGATAAATTAGATACCCATCCTACCTAATGACAAAACCTGCTGACCGAGCTAGTTGATGATGTCTTTTCTTTCAATACCTGGAACTAGTTAAGGCCAGTCTCAATTAAATAACCCAATGGATATGCATTCTGCATTTGGTTAAACGTCGTTAACGTTGAACGTCTCTCATTCTTAGTGATAACGACAAATTCTTAAGCTAAAACCATAGCATGTCCCTTGAGGCCAGCCAAATACAAACACAAGAAAACGTCTGACTTGTTTCAAAGAATCATAAAAACCTCATTGAAGATGGGAGCTAATTTCCTTGATCTCCATCATTAATTTATCCCGAACTCCTATCAGATGCAACACCATTTGGGGTAGTCATAATTCGTTTGACTGGAAACACACAATCCTCTGTAATCATGGGTATTAACAAGAAAGAGGAAATAAACGAACATTTGACCATTCTTTTTAATTTCTAATATGGCAAGTCTTTGATACTTCCTGAATATTCAAAACGATACCTAATTTTAGACTTCATTCAGTACTGATTATACACTCAACCTGTTTGTTTCAAATGACATTTCACCCTTTTCGCGAGGTTAGTGCCACTATTTAGGAGTGGTAGAGACTATCCCATTTCTAACCTTGATAAAGCATCCATTATCAGCGAAGGTATTTGACACTCACTTTGGCTTTTTCCGCTTTGTCCACTTAAAGTAACTCCTTTGGTATTTCAAAATCGCGTGATCTCAGAAATTGAGAAAATTTGTCGTTAACCAAATTTCCTTGATAGGATGCTACGATTTATGCCATCAACACTTTATTTTGGGACACATGTCCTTCGTGTCCACGCAATCAACCTCAAAATTAAAGTTGAACACAATCGTTTCATGAAACTTTACTACCTTAACTATGTTGAGTAACGATCCAATCTGATAAACCATACCTCCCTGATTAAAAGAGCGCTAGCTGCCATAGTTTAAGCAAAAGTCAAAGGACTTCTAAATCATAGTTCAATTGGGCACGTAGTATATTTTCTTAATGGTTCCTCGTGTGGAATAGAGGAAACTCAACCTTGGCTAATCAGCATAATAGTGATCCGAATATTATGAACAACATCTTTGGGATGTTGTAACCTATTACAAACTTCCTTATTATTGATTTTCATGAACATAAATTACCATATGGACCAAAATAGGAAACAAGACGTATTAGTATTCTTCGTTCGATAGCCTGACTTGATCGGTAAATAAAACTCTATATACAAATTCATATTTATATACCACCATCTCCTTGAGCTATAGAAGCCTTATTCGGAAAATCCTTAACATATGTATCACTACCGGAATGCTAGCCGTACCTATTGTCGAGACTCAACTCCTTTACTACTTTTGAAATTTTGCCATTTCTTTACAAATGGATGTTTATATCAAAATGGTTTCCCTAAACTCTTAAAAAAAGTTGTAGTTGAATTCATCAACTTTTACAAACATTGATCGGATATTCTTATGACAAACCTCTCGGTTTATTTTTATATCTCTAATCAAGTGAATACTTGAATCTCGTTTGGTTCCAAACAAAATTAAAATCGTTAGTCTCAGCACTTCCTATTTGTTTATTCTGTCAAGCGTTCAGACGCTTTCACTATCAAGAAACTATGGTTATAGTTTTCGTAATCATAATTAAAATTTTGAGTACGAAATTTCTTTTAATAAGGGGATGATGTAACAAATGGAAAATTTTGCATAAATACGAGTAACACTGCCCAAATATTAGTGGCACAAACATATAGACTGAAAGTCTACTGACATACTAAATGTACAACGAACAAACATATAGACTGAAAGTCTACTGACGTACTTAATGTACAGTGAACAAACATATAGACAAGAAGTCTACTGAATTTACTAAGACCAAACACATAGACGAAGTCGACTGGTGTACTTTGTAGCATATCAATTTTCGGGACGAAAATTCTTTCAACAAGGGGATGATGTGACACCCGACATTTTTAGGTTAACTCCGTTAACTAAACCCAGTTAAATCATGTTGACTGTGACAGTAAACCCGGTTAGTTCTGTTAACTAAGTTAATGAACTCTTATACATGTAGTGTCATGTATGCATACATTGAGTTAGTCTTGTCATTGGTGACCTAAGTGAGGGTGACTAGTTATTGATAACTAAAATAATAAACTTGTCACACATGCTATGTTATAATAAATTTGTCACACATGATATGTTACATGTATTATATATGATAGATATAATTGTGTTACATGTTTAGTTTGTTACATGATTAGTTGTTGTATAATAAAAATAATACAACATATGATATATTGCCTGATAATTAGGTAAATGAACTATTAAACCTTAGGTTAAAAGATTACATAGAAAATACTTTTTTTTTAAATTGTAACATGTCACAAATTAAATAAAATAAAGTTTAATAAGATTGATGATAAATTAATGAGGGTGTAAATGAATTTGTAATGAGGATTAAATAACAATGGTGATTAAAAATTTTCTTTTCTCTCCTTGGCCGTCCAATTCACACACACATACACACATTTTATTTTCCAAAATCTATCTCAAAAATCATAAACAATTTGGCCAATTTGGAAGAATGAATATTGGATTTTTAAATCAAGCAATAGGTAAGTATAGTTTAGTATATATTCTAGTGTATATTTTGATTTTTGATTCATGAAACCTAGTATCCAAATAATCGGATTTGTGATAAATGAATCAAGGATGATCAAGGTTAACTGTTAAAAGAAATTTTGTGTCTTATTATAAAAAGAAAAGGATGGAAACCTTTTTATAACTAAATATTGTTTTATAAATCAGTAAATAATGAAAGAAATGAGATTTGATTGTATAAAAATGTTCTTTGATGATTAAAGATCATAAGAATATAAGAATCATGATTTTGGTGACTTTTTGTTTGAATCTGCTTGTTGACAGATTCTGTGTTTTAGATTGTAGATTGAATAACTTGATGATACGTTTGTGTTTCTGATTGAGTTTTGATACTATGAATAAGTACATTGAATCTATTTTTCAAAAGGTCAAGAGTCATAATTTTTGGACTTTGGTTGACTAGTTTTTATTAATTTACAAAATCGGGTTGCAATCCTGATTGAAAGAGAAATTTTCTGAGCTGTGTTATAAATCGCATAACTTGATATTAAAGATAGGTATGGGTGTGATTCCAATTCTGGAATGTTTTAAAGTGAAGTTTGAATCTAACACAATTGGTCTTGCATCAATTGGACAAATATAGAATGTTTGGCAATATTTGTGTACTGCTGTGTTAAAATAAAGACTGAAATTAGGTTGTTGTAGAGTGTGAATATTCTGTATATTTTGGTGAATTGGAAAATTATAATAAAAATATATGTTATACCTAATACTTGTAAGAATATGTGTGAATTATTTGGTAATTTAATAACATGGTTTGGTTGGTTGGAAAAATCAGTTGTGATGATTGAAAACTTATTAAGGATGATCAACATATTGGTTAGTAAAAACAATTGTAGATTGTAATACAATGATTGTGATATATTGGATTTTGACTTTATGAGTCAACTTAGAACTTTTGACTAAGTGGTTAGTCTTATTTGTGAAATGTTGAAAGAAATAGAAGTTAGACTTAGTTATAGAATTTCATGAAAAGTGGCTAAATGCACATCACTTGATTGTTGTTAAAGTTGTGACTAGGAACATAATATAAACATTCTGAGTCTAACAAATTGGTCAAAAGTCATCAACGGGCCGTCGGTCAACATTTTGGTCAAAGGTCAACATTTTGGTCAAACGGTCAACAAAACAAATTTTTAGTCTTCGGTCATCGAGACTTGGACTTTTTAGTCAACGGTCAACAAAACTCAATTTTTAGTCAATGGTCAACAACTTGGACCTTTTGGTTAAAACTCAAACAAAAAGTCAAACTTTGTTCAAAGTCAACAAAAAGTCAAACTTGGGTCAAACTTCAAATAAACAAGGGAATTGTTTGGATACTAAGGGTTCTAGGAATCGCTTAGCAAATACTTATAGTGCTTGTGTGATTTAGGCACTAGAACAACCTTGACTTAAGCAGTTGACTTTCAATTTGAACCACATTCGAGATGAGTTTCACTACCCCACTGTTTACTTACTCCTTTTGGGGGGAAAGCATGCAACATACAAACTTTTTGAATAATTGTAAACTTTATAATACCTCATGTGTACATTGTGAACTTATACTGAATTCCCCCATGCACATTGGACCGTTAACAATTTTGATTGGCTCGGTAATGAAAGGTAGTACCACTGGGTTTGACGAACCCCCTCGGGGCTCTCGGTTGAGGGAGTCGCCGGGCGTTTCATTTACTAGGAACGCAATATGCACTTGTCCTATATTAGACTCCGTGGGTGGCAAACAAACGAACAAGTCAGCCTCTGTCACAATGGAACTCACACCACACTAATGTAACATGATTGCTTGCGTAATTAACTAGCGGTATTACTAATGCATACAATATCCATGCTTTATTGCTTACAACGTTTACTTTCTAAAATGGTTTGTTTGACAACCTTGTTTTTAAACTCAAACCTGTGAACTCACCAATCGTTGTGCTGACCCGTTTTAGCATGTCTTTCTCAGGTGTTTAAGGTGCACGTGCGAAGTTGAAATGAGTCTAGGATGCATGGATCCCATTAAGCATCGAATTATGCTGGGTGTCTTTAATAAAATGTTATGTCTGGCTGTCTTGACACGCACTCTAAGTTTTTAAGTGTTTTTCATAAAATATACGCTTCCGCAAATGTAACAACTTTATTGTAAATGTACTTACCTCATTTATGATGAGCAATAAAATTAAAATATTTTCTATTATAAATTGGTTGTTCGTTATGACACATGGCTAGATCCTGGTATGTCACGCGCCTCACGGTAAAACCCCGTTAGTCGAAAATTGAGGGTGTGAGAGATTGGTATCAGAGGCATTGGTTATAGTGAACTAGGTTTGTTTTTAAAAACCAGTCTATAACCCTTTTCAAAGCTTTGTGTCCGTTTTAATACATACAAACCCAGACATACATTTCATTCATGCATGCACTGCATATGTTTACGCGTCGTATTCGCACCGCATTGATTTCGCACTTAGCTTCTTCACTCATTTTCGACAAGCATTTGCATACACATTTATTTTGTACTTGGGGTACGTAGTATGTTAGTACATAACCACTTAACTCTACAACACCATACGGGTATGTCGACATCATCAACAACATTATCCTCGGATAAGGAGCACGCCACTCTTGTTGTCACATCGGAACCTTCACCCATTCCAACATCATTGGAGCTGAGGAACTACCGTCTTGAATATAGCAACGACCTCATCTAGAATGATGACTCATCTCAGGCCCTTGCACGGGCAACGCCAGGTATGTCGGAAGTGAGTCTCTTATCTATCTACATCTTGAGTATCCTAAACTTACTAGCCATACTCCACTCCAAACTCCAAACTTGAGTCTCGGGTAAGACACGCCTCTTTGAGGAACACCCTTGAAGGCATTTTTTATAGAAATTCATCGGCATTGAGATGCCGTAATTTTCATTCCTGAGTCGCGCACTCATTTCATTAGTCGATGCTGCTGGAAGAGTAGATTGACTGCGCAACTGAAAACATCTTGCTTATGGTACACTCAAAGTCTATTCTGACTTAGAGAAAAAAAATTTCTTACTTCACTTTATTTCTAGCTTATGTCTAAGTCATTCTTCGATTGAATGTTTGCTTCACGAACAAGTATTCTTTTGCCATCTGTAAAGCTGAACTCTTAGTGTGTTCGACTCGAGTGAATACTCGGATAATCTATCCCCAACCAAAGTTTTGGGTGAAACTCTGAACTAATCTATGTACGATCAATAAAAAGTCTCTTTTTCTCACCTTTTCATGATTAGTATCATTCTGTACTCGGCAATCCAAACTATGGGACAACTTGATGCATGGTGGGAGGAAATGGGCTGATCATGTAAACCGAATTATTATTTTGGGTGCACACTTAATAATAATTTATGGTGCATGTTAATCCTGATGAATCCTATAGTGTGGTCATAGTCCGCGAATCTCAAACCTAAATTTCCACCATTGCTGGAAGCTCTCATAAATCGTCCAACACTAGTAGAAATTGTATGATATGTTCTATTACTAGTAGAAGCGACTAGCCGATTGAAGATGGATCCTCATAAAATTTGATGTTTTAGTTACCCATATGGAAGTTATTTTTGCAAGCTTAAGATATCTTTTCCAAACCTTGTTATGAAAATAATCTGAATTCAAAACCTCTATAGCGTTTCTCAGCATGACCTCTAACCCTAGTGTATATGCGAAGTTTTAAGAACCTCTTGTAAACCAACACCATGTTTGTGCGACCTAGCTAAAAGTTCCTGATAATATACTTACCCTGAACAATTGTTAACTCCCATTTTAGCTTGAATTTTTTTTTCGTTTTCCGACCATGACAAACTCTATAATAAGACCATTCCATAAGATAATCCCATTTTCTCAAGGACATTGAAAAACATAATTTAAACCATCGAACCTCCACTAGAATGCGATGAATTGGAATACCTTATGCACGGATGGAACCGTAACCCTATAACAAAACTCTTTTAGAAAAATCTTCTTTAACACCCCTCTTTGGCTAACATTCTCAAAACCAATTTTAATCACTCGCCTCATCTTGACCCCGTAAACTAGCTACTAGTATGGTCCTACCTCAACTCTCGTGGAAATCGGTAATTTAGTTATGTAACCTTTCATAAAGCGTTGAATCTTCATCTCGACCCATAACTCTAATGGTATCTCCCTAGTGATTGAGTAATTCCCTGTGATCCCTTATCTAGAATTTTTTTTTGCCTTGGAGCAACAATTCATAATCGTCTGAAGTAACGCCTTGATCGATTGCAAAAGCTGATAATGTAACTCATCTCATGTGCCTATAGTAACAACGAATTAGTTGCCTTACAAAACCTCCAACACTAGCTCACGCTAGTTTGAGTCAAGCCTGCAATAGCCTAAGTATAATTGAATGCCCTAATGAAGGAACCTAATTTGATTTTACAATTTGCCATTAGTTCATGCTTGAACCCACTATCGCCAACAGCTAAATAATGAAGTGGTAAATCTCAAACCTAAACTTCAATACATCAACGAGTATGACCCTAACGAGACATATGGATGAACTTTTCTTCTAGTAAACAAGGCGCAAGGTGAAGGACATACTCTCCAATAGCCGAATAACCTCCGATAATAACTTTGACCGTGACAAGCCTTAATTTGAATGAAACCCGAATAACCGTGTTCTCATTATGACTTCTATTTGTCCATAGGAACAAAGTCTAAGCAACAACGAATTTCTATTCCTGAAGTAACTTATACCGCCCGACTGAGGACTAGATAGTTAACATGAATAAGTCATGTCAGTTGGCGTAAGACCATTCATCATCAAAATCCTCCTCGAATCCGTAACTCACAAGGAACGACGAGTAACCAACCATCCAATTATTCATATGGATTCATATTGATCTTTCTTTGATGGAAAACCTGTACTCATCTTTTCTTGCCTAAAGTGGAGAAGGGAAATTTACTAGTTACACTTGACACTGAGAAGATACAGTTTGGTTAGGATTGGTAATGAGAACCACCGAAGATGTGTTATTAGTGTGGCGAGTTAGCTGCGGTACACTCTATATATAAACGCTAACGGCATGTTGATGTTGGGGACATCACTAACCGACTTTCCTATCTTGAGCATAGCTATATTCGCTTTAACCAGAATCGGTATTCGCACCAAAGTGGTAGACATATGAGCTACCTTACGACCTAGAAACGTTCCGCTCATGTTAGAAGAGATATTTTCTAAATATGCTTTGTTCGATGTTGGACTTGAACCACAGTGCCCGCTAGAGCGGAGGGAAGGGGAAATCGTGTCATTATGACTGATGATTAGTATTCCTACATAAGATAAATTAGATACCCATCCTACCTAATGACAAAACCTGCTGACCGAGCTAGTTGATGATGTCTTTTCTTTCAATACCTGGAACTAGTTAAGGCCAGTCTCAATTAAATAACCCTATGGATATGCATTCTGCATTTGGTTAAACGTCGTTAACGTTGAACGTCTCTCATTCTTAGTGATAACGACAAATTCTTAAGCTAAAACCATAGCATGTCCCTTGAGGCCAGCCAAATACAAACACAAGAAAACGTCTGACTTGTTTCAAAGAATCATAAAAACCTCATTGAAGATGGGAGCTAATTTCCATGATCTCCATCATTAATTTATCCCGAACTCCTATCAGATGCAACACCATTTGGGGTAATCATAATTCGTTTGACTGGAAACACACAATCCTCTGTAATCATGGGTATTAACAAGAAAGAGGAAATAAACGAACCTTTGACCATTCTTTTTAATTTCTAATATGGCAAGTCTTTGATACTTCCTGAATATTCAAAACGATACCTAATTTTAGACTTCATTCAGTACTGATTATACACTCAACCTGTTTGTTTCAAATGACATTTCACCCTTTTCGCAAGGTTAATGCCACTATTTAGGAGTGGTAGAGACTATCCAATTTCTAACCTTGATAAAGCATCGATTATCAGCGAATGTATTTGACACTCACTTTGGCTTTTTCCGCTTTGGCCACTTAAAGTAACTCCTTTGGTATTTCAAAATCGCATGATCTCAGAAATTGAGAAAATTTGTTTTTAACCAAATTTCCTTGATACGTTGCTACGATTTATGCCATCAACACTTTATTTTGGGACACATGTCCTTCGTGTCCACGCAATCAACCTCAAAATTAAAGTTGAACACAATCGTTTCATGAAACTTTACTACCTTAACTATGTTGAGTAACGATCCAATCTGATAAACCATACCTCCCTGATTAAAAGAGCGCTAGCTGCCATAGTTTAAGCAAAAGTCAAAGGACTTCTAAATCATAGTTCAATTGGGCACGTAGTATATTTTCTTAATGGTTCCTCGTGTGGAATAGAGGAAACTCAACCTTGGCTAATCAGCATAATAGTGATCCGAATATTATGAACAACATCTTTGGGATGTTGTAACCTATTACAAACTTCCTTATTATTGATTTTCATGAACATAAATTACCATATGGACCAAAATAAGAAACAAGACGTATTAGTATTCTTCGTTCGATAGCCTGACTTGATCGGTAAATAAAACTCTATATACAAATTCATATTTATATACCACCATCTCCTTGAGCTATAGAAGCCTTATTCGGAAAATCCTTAACATATGTATCACTACGGGAATGCTAGCCGTACCTATTACTAGCTTATCTGGAAATGAGATTGAACTGTCGAGACTCAACTCCTTTACTACTTTTGAAATTTTGCCATTTCTTTACAAATGGATGTTTATATCAAAATGGTTTCCCTAAACTCTTAAAAAAAGTCGTAGTTGAATTCATCAACTTTTACAAACATTGATCGGATATTCTTATGACAAACCTCTCGGTTTATTTTTATATCTCTAATCAAGTGAATACTTGAATCTCGTTTGGTTCCCAACAAAATTAAAATCGTTTGTCTCAGCACTTCCTATTTGTTTATACTGTCAAGCGTTCAGACGCTTTCACTATCAAGAAACTATGGTTATAGTTTTCGTTATCATAATTAAAATTTTGAGTACGAAATTTCTTTCAATAGGGGGATGATGTAACAAATGGAAAATTTTGCATAAATACGAGTAACACTGCCCAAATATTAGTGGCACAAACATATAGACTGAAAGTCTACTGACATACTAAATGTACAACGAACAAACATATAGACTGAAAGTCTACTGACGTACTTAATGTACAGTGAACAAACATATAGACAAGAAGTCTACTGAATTTACTAAGACCAAACACATAGACGAAGTCGACTGGTGTACTTTGTAGCATATCAATTTTCGGGACGAAAATTCTTTCAACAAGGGGATGATGTGACACCCGACATTTTTAGGTTAACTCCGTTAACTAAACCCAGTTAAATCATGTTGACTGTGACAGTAAACCCGGTTAGTTCTGTTAACTAAGTTAATGAACTCTTATACATGTAGTGTCATGTATGCATACATTGAGTTAGTCTTGTCATTGGTGACCTAAGTGAGGGTGACTAGTTATTGATAACTAGAATATAAAACTTGTCACACATGCTATATGTTATAATAAATTTGTCACACATGATTTGTTACATGTATTATATATGATAGATATAATTGTGTTACATGTTTAGTATGTTACATGATTAGTTGTTGTATAATAAAAATAATTCAACATATGATATATTGCATGATAATTAGGTAAAGGAACTATTAAACCTTAGGTTAAAAGATTACATAGAAAATACTTTTTTTTTTAAATTGTAACATGTCACAAATGAAATAAAATAAAGTTTAATAAGATTGATAATGAATTAATGAGGGTGTAAATGAATTTGTAATGAGGATTAAATAACAATGATGATTAAAATTTTTCTTTTCTCTCCTTGGCCGTCCAATTCACACACACATACACACATTTTATTTTCCAAAATCTATCTAAAAAATCATAAACAATTTGGTGAATTTGGAAGAATGAATATTGGATTTTTAAATCAAGCAATAGGTAAGTATAGTTTAGTATATATTCTAGTGTATATTTTGATTTTTGATTCATGAAACCTAGTATCCAAATAATCGGATTTATGATAAATGAATCAAGGATGATCAAGGTTAACTGTTAAAAGAAATTTTGTGTCTTATTATAAAAAGAAAAGGATGGAAACCTTTTTCTAACTAAATATTGTTTTATAAATCAGTAAATAATGAAATACATGAGATTTGATTGTATAAAAATGTTCCTTGATGATTAAAGATCATAAGGATATATAAATCATGATTTTGGTGACTTTTTGTTTAAATCTGCTTGTTGACAGATTCTGTGTTTTAGATTGTAGATTGAATAACTTGATGATACGTTAGTGTTTCCGATTGAGTTTTGATACTATGAATAAGTACATTGAATCTATTTTTCAAAAGGTCAAGAGTCATAATTTTTGGACTTTGGTTAACTAGATTTTATTAATTTACAAAATCGGGTTGCAATCCTGATTGAAAGGGAAATTTTCTGAGCTGTGTTATAAATTGCATAACTTGATATTAAAAATAGGTATGGGTGTGATTTCAATTCTGGAATGTTTTAAAGTGAAGTTTGAATCTAACACAATTAGTCTTGCATCAATTGGACAAATATAGAATGTTTGGCAAATATTTGTGTACTACTGTGTTAAAATAGAGACTGAAATTAGGTTGTTGTAGAGTGTGAATATTCTGTATATTTTGGTGAATTGGAAAATTATAATAAAAATATATGTTATACCTAATACTTGTAAGAATATGTGTGAATTATTTGGTAATTTAATAACATGGTTTGGTTGGTTGGAAAAATCAGTTGTGATGATTGAAAACTTGTTAAGGATGATCAACATATTGGTTAGTAAAATCAATTGTAGATTGTAATACAATGATTGTGATAAATTGGATTTTGACTTTATGAGTCAACTTAGAACTTTTGACTAAGTGGTTAGTCTTACTTGTGAAATGTTGAAAGAAATAGAAGTTAGACTTAGTTATAGAATTTCATGAAAAGTGGCTAAATGCACATCACTTGATTGTTGTTAAAGTTGTGACTAGGAACATAATATAAACATTCTGAGTCTAACGAATTGGTCAAAAGTCATCAACGGGCCGTCGGTCAACATTTTGGTCAAAGGTCAACATTTTGGTCAAACGGTCAACAAAACTCAATTTTTAGTCTTCGGTCATCGAGACTTGGACTTTTTAGTCAACGGTCAACAAAACTCAATTTTTAGTCAACGGTCAACAACTTGGACCTTTTGGTTAAAATTCAAACGAAAAGTCAAACTTTGGTCAAAGTCAACAAAAAGTCAAACTTGGGTCAAACTTCAAATAAACAAGGGAATTGTTTGGATACTAAGGGTTCTAGGAATCGCTTAGCAAATACTTATAGTGCTTGTGTGATTTAGGCACTAGAACAACCTTGACTTAACGAGTTGACTTTCAATTTGAACCATATTCGAGATGAGTTTCACTACCCCACTGTTTACTTACTCCTTTTGGGGGGAAAGCATGCAACATACAAACTTTTTGAATAATTGTAAACTTTTTAATATCTCATGTGTACATTGTGAACTTATACTGAATTCCCCTATGCACATTGGACCGTTAACAATTTTGATTGGCTCGGTAATGAAAGGTAGTACCACTGGGTTTGACGAACCCCCTCGGGGCTCTCGGTTGAGGGAGTCGCCGGGCGTTTCATTTACTAGGAACGCAATATGCACTAGTCTTACATTAGACTCTGAGGGTGGCAAACAAACGAACAAGTCAGCCTCGGTCACAATGGAACTCACACTAATGTAACATGATTGCTTGCGTAATTAACTAGCGGTATTACTAATGCATACAATATCCATGCTTTATTGCTTACAACGTTTACTTACTAAAATGGTTTGTTTGACAACCTTGTTTTTAAACTCAAACCTGTGAACTCACCAATCGTTGTGTTGACCCGTTTTAGCAGGTCTTTCTCAGGTGTTTAAGGTGCACATGCGAAGTTGAAATGAGTCTAGGATGCATGGATCCCACTAAGCATCGAATTATGTTGGGAGTCTTTAATGAAATGTTATGTCTGGGTGTGTTGACATGCACTCTGGGTTTTTAAGTGTTTTTCATAAATTATACACTTCCGCAAATGTAACAACTTTATTGTAAATGTACTTACCTCATTTATGATGAGCAATAAAATTAAAATATTTTCTATTATAAATTGGTTGTTCGTTATGACACATGGGTAGATCCTGGTATGTCACGCGCCTCACGGTAAAACCCCGTTAGTCAAAAATTGAGGGTGTGACAGACCGTTTTCTTGCGGATGAGCTACAGATGTGAAATTTTGAATGCCTAGGAGTTCCTTCAGCCATTCATGTAGTCCGCTATCAGCAAATCGGGTCCCATTGTCACTTACCTGTTCCTGCGGATGACCAAACCGGCAAATGATGAATTCCCAAAGGAATTTCTTAACGCTTGATGTCGTTATTGATGCAACTGGTTTGGCTTTCACCCATTTGGTGAAGTAATCAATGGCCACTATCAAGAATGTGACTCGTCCAGGGGCTTCTAGGAAAGGTCCCATAATGTCAATAGCCCATTTATGGAATGGACAGGCGGATGCTACCGGAATCAATTCATTTTTTGGGTGCAGGGTATTGGGAGCATGACGTTAGTAGAATCACACTTCCTGATTTCTTGCACAGCGTCTAAATGCATCCCAGGCCAGTAATACTCGGCGTTCATGAGTTTTGCCACAGTCATTCTAGGACCCGCGTGTAAGCCACAAATGCCCTCATGGATTTCACGTATTAAGTAATTGGCATCTTCTGCATCTACACAACGCAACAATGGTTCTAAGAATGATTTCTGGTACAACACACCATCACTCAATTGATAATTCAAAGCTTTGTGCTTAATTTTCCAGGCCTCGGCTTTCTCTGTTGGCAGAAATCCTGATAATAGATAAGCTACAATCGGTGTCATCCAGGATTCTGTGCCACTCTGAATTACCAGTACTTGGTTTTGCGGAACGGACGGGTGATCCAGAAATTCAACACGAATATCTTTAGCAAAATGCTCAAAATTTGTTGAAGCCAGTTTGCTAAGGGCGTCTGCCGACTTGTTCTCGCTCCTCTTCATATGAACAACATTGAAAGAAGAGAACGGGCGTACTAAGTTCTTTGCTTGTGACAAATAAGAAGCCATTACATCGTTCTTAGCTTCATAGTTTCCATTAATCTGTCGCGCAATAAGCATAGAGTTTAACCGTGCTTCCAAATGTTTCAACCTGAGTTTTCTAGAAATCCGCAAGCCTACCAGAAAGGCTTCATATTTTTCCTCATTGTTAGTGCTTTTAAAGTCTAACTTTATGGCGTATGTGAACTCATGTCCCTCGGGATTGACTAGCCTGAGGCCCATACCAAATCCTTCGCTGCTTGAAGCTCCATCCGTGAACAATGACCAAATTTGTCCTTGTTCCGGAGTTGCTTGGAGTTGTTGCTCGATCAAACAATCTTTCTCTTCGTGATGCGGAACTTCTGTGATGAAGTCCTCAAGCACCTGCCCTTTAATTGCTGGTCTGGGTTTATACTCAATTGCATGTTCACCCAACTCGATGGCCCACTTCGCCAATCGCCCAGACAATTCTGGTTTGCTCAGCACATTCTTGAGTTTATAACCGGTCAAGACGTTTATGGGATATCCCTGAAAATACCTACGGAGCCGTCCGAATGCATAGACTAGTTCTAAAACAAGCTTTTCTAACATTGAGTATCTGGTCTCCGGGTCTGACAACGTCCTACTGACATAGTAAATTGGAGTTTGGACATTCTTTCTGTCCGTAAGTAGTACGGCTCCCATAGCAATGTCAGATGCCGATAAAGACAACGTCAACGGTTCTCCCGCATAGGTAGTTGTCAACGTGGGCAACACAATCAAACATTTCTTTATTTCTTGGAATGTTTGTTTGGCTTCCGTTGTCCACTTAAATTGTGCTTTCTTGATGCAATTCCTCAAAGTTGAAACGAATGGATAAGATTTGGCTGCATGGTTCGCTAGAGACCTGTTCAATTCTATCAATCTTCCACTGAGGCTTGTACTTCTTTGAGGGAAGAAGGAGAAGGCATGCGGGGCCACTACCTGGACCTTATCCGGGTTAGCTTTGAAACCGCACCCATAATAATAACTCCAAGGAATTTTCCTTCCTCCATCCCAAAAGAACACTTAGCCGGGTTTAGCTTCATGTTAATACTTCTTAAAGTCTCGAAAGTTTCTTTGATATCTCTTAGCATTTGATCTTCCTCAATGCTTTTGATCACCAAGTCATCCATGTAGACCTCTATGTTTTGACCAATCTGGTTCTTGAATACTTGATCCATCAACCGTTGATATCTGGCACCCACGTTTTTTTAATCCAAAGGGCATCATTTTATAACAAAATGTTCCCTAGTTTGTGCGAAATGCTGTCTTGTCCTCATCACCAGCTGCCATGAGGATTTGGTGATAACCCTTGTAGGCGTCGAGGAAGCATTTAAACTTGAACGGGGCCACAACATCAACTTTGAGATCTATTTCGGGTAATGGGTAGCAATCTCTTGGGTAAGCTTGGTTTAAATCTTTAAAATCTATGCACATCCCCATGTCCCGTTACTTTTTGGGACGATGACCGGATTAGCCACCCATATCTAATACTTGATTTCCCGGATGATTTCGGCATGAAGTAAGTCCTGTACTTGTTCATTCATCGCTTTCGTCTGTTCCGGGCCCATCTTCCGCTTTTTCTGGGCAATTGGCGTAAACATCGGGTTTACCCTCAATTTGTGTTTCGCAATGCTCCGCGGGATACCAGTCATGTCCGCGGGTTGCCTTGCGAAGATGTCCATATTTTTAACCAATAACTGCTTTAAAAAAGTTCTAACTATCTCAGAGATAGCAGGTCCGATCACAACTGTTTGATCAGGAAACTTTTTATTCAGTACCTACTTTTCTGATTCAATCCTTTGAGTCTGCTTAGGGATTTTGTTGGGTTTTGAGCTCTCTGTTGCAAAGCAATATCGGTTGACATGAATGATTGCTATGCCGGTGCCAGTAGGGACTTCTACTGTACCGTGGGTTGTGGACGGGTGAGCGTTGAGGTCTGTTAGTGCACGGTTTTGCGTCTTGAGTCTTTGTAATTATCGTTAACGTTTTGTTTATTATTTAATGTAGTAATTAGTTAAATTATTATCTAGTTCGTTAGGTTTAATGTCTAGTTCGCTAGGGGATGTAGTGAACTAAGACATTAAGGGTATTCCCTCCTGATTTGTTAGGGGATGTTAACGAATCAGGGGGTGTTTCGTCTAAATTAATGTATGTAACGAAGCAGTGCCTGGTTCGCTAGGGATGTTAGTGAACCAGACCTCCTTCTATATATAGTGAACACTGTTCACTGTTAATTTAAGTTTTGAGAGTTAATTATCGAATCTCTGTCCAATTGTTCTCTCAATCTTCAAACTAATATTATACGAATTACTAGCATACATATACTGATAATATATAAACACATACAACACTAAATCTATAGTAATTATGAGCTAGATTTATATAAACGTATTAATCAATTATCCATATATCTGAGATCTGTTAGTGTTATAGTTTTTGGATTAACAAGTGGTATCAGAGCTTTCGGGGCTCAATTACACTTGATTTGGTGATTATTTAGAGTTTAAATGCTTAATTAGTTAATAGGTTCTGTTTTGGTTAAATTTGAATCAATTTATGGATAATTGATTGATTTATAGTTGGTTTGGATTGGATTTGAGGTGTTTGATGTATTGGGACGGTTCTATGAATTGGAATTGAGTTTGAATTGGTTTTGTGTGGATTGATTTTGGTTTTGGTTTAAGTCCGAAACAGAGATCGGTTTTTGGTATAATTGAATTCGAGGAATGGAGTAATTGGTTACGAGATTCGGTGGTTTGGATTCGCAATTGGTTTACGAGTTGATTCATAGGTTATTTGTGTGATTTGGTTAAGAATTGAGGTTGTATTACAAATTTATGTATTATGGGTTTCTGGGTTTAGTGTTCATCATTTCCAGATTTCTGGAATTTCTTGTTGAAGATTTGAAGATTCATGATGAGTATGATTTGTTCTATTGATTCGCTATCCTATTTACATTGATTCGTTCATCAAATTTGTTAATTTGTTATCCATTTCAAGTAATTTGTTAGCCAGTTTGTGTGAGTTGTTAATTCGTGTTATCTGATTCTTCAATTGGATAAACTGATTCGTGTGACACGTGTCCATGTTGGGATTTGTGTCATAACAACCTTTGCCACGTGGCATAAGATGTCAGAGTTTGTTACAAACGGTTGTAACAACCTGATTCATTATAGTTGATTCGCTATCAACTGTAGCTGGTTCGTTATCTCATTTCACTAAGTTTTTCTTTGTGATTCGCAACTGATAAAATTTTAATTCGCTAAGCTGATTCTTGTGACTTGCTTAGTTAATTCGTTAGTCTGAATTTTTAATTCGTTAATCTTCTGATTCGTTGACTGATCAATCTTAACTTCGTTAATATTTGATTCGTTCACTATTCGCTACAACTGTTCACAGTTTGTTAAACCTTATTTGTTGTTTGATTCGTTACACCCTTGAATTTTAAAACATGTCAAAGATGGCCGGTATGTATGCATTAGCGTCTCAAAATATATTGATGCAACAAGTGTTACAACTTGATACCGAGATAGGTTCACATTCGAAATGTCCAAGATTGATGAAGTTCAGTGACTTTGCCAAGTAGGAACCTCGGTTTTGCGCCCATTTATGATCAGTTCATCCTGATTGTTCATACTGCTTAGATGAAGTCTATACTGTACCTATGGTTGGAGATGAGAATATAGGTTATACACCTAAAGCCATTTCTCAATATTCAGTTGAAGAAAAGAAATCACTAGAGATCGAGACAAAAGCGTATTCTACTCTAACCATGGCTTTGCCTGAGAATATTTTTCACCAAGTGGGTAGTATAAAAATATGTGCTTCTTTGTTTCAACATATTCGAATTAGAAGTATGGGTAACACGGATGAAAGCAAAAAGGTGATGCTTAAGTTTCAATTCATAAACTTTAATTTATTAAAAGGTGAGACGGTTGAAGAAATGACTACGAGATACAATCACTTGATTGCTGAGAT
The DNA here is from genome assembly GCF_021521415.1 of Bidens hawaiensis. NCBI lineage: Eukaryota > Viridiplantae > Streptophyta > Magnoliopsida > Asterales > Asteraceae > Bidens > Bidens hawaiensis. The sequence goes on along the minus strand of NW_027496593.1, from coordinate 22,745 downwards.
GGACAAGATGAAATTAGATGTCTCTGAGAGGGATAAAATTGATACTATTAAGAGTGTACTTCCAAGTGCTTATTCCACATTCTTAATGGTTCTCAAGGAGAATAACTATTTCTTGAATGAAGATTTGACTGCTATTGAATTCTTACAAAAGATTGAAGCTAGGGAATATGATCTTAAGTGCTAGAAATCTTCTAAGGAAAGTCAAGATCCTTCTTTCTATGGTGGTAGTATGCCTCTAAGTTCAACTATTTCTCCACTAACTGCTTACCTTACTCAAGCTGCAAGTGAGAATGCTACTACACTGTATAGTGATCCACGAGCCTGTTTCTACACAGCTGGAAATCCTGGATCTTCTGGTATCTCTGGTTCATCTGGAGGATGGGGAACTTCATCATCTACAAGTCAATTCTCATCTCAAACTAATGTAAACATAAAGGAAGCTGAACAAAACTTTGCATTTTTGTCTGCCTTTATGTCTTCTTACGAGAATTTGGTGAGTAGCAAGATTGCAACAAGTGATTTAACCGATGAAGACTATGATCAAATTAATCCCGATGATCTTGACTCATGTATTTAAAGTGGAACATGGAAATGATTGTTCGTAAGGTTAAAAGATTTATGCAAAGGACCGGAAAAGATCTTCCTGCTCTGAATAAGAAGTTGGGTTTTGACAAGTTGAAGGTAAAGTGTTATAATTGTCAAGAATTCGAACACTTTGCGAAAGAATGTGACAAGCCAAAGAAGTAGTATACTGGTCCTCGTGGTCAAAATCAAAACTCTTCTACACCACGGGTCAATGATACTGAAAAGAAACCGTCTACTTCTGGGTCACATGCAGTGTTAGCTGATGGAGGTGATTGGTCACAACGACTATTGTGCAATGATAATCAAGCTAATCTAGCTATGTTTGGGTTTCCTGAATACACACAAGATATAAGTGGAAGTGAAGTTTCTTCTGACGTTGAAACTGAGTCTGAATCTGATAATCAAAGTGAAAAGCTTCCAACTAGCTTTGCTTGTATGGCTAAGATCAGTGATTCTGCTACATCTGCTTGCATGGCCAATCAAAGCGAGATTAGTAATTCAAATTATAAATTATCATGTGTTGATTGTGAGTATAATAAGTCAAAGATAGACTCATTAAAACTTCAAAATGATAATCTGTTAAAAGAGATTGTGTCTTAAAAAGATACTTATAGGCAATCCTTGACCTCTCAAATCAACTCGAGAGAGAAAATTGAGGCATTGACTATAAGCAATCATGATCTTAAAGCAGAGTTATCTGTGAAAATGACAATCAATGACCAAAAGTTTCAAGAAATCTTGAAACATCGTTCAAAAATAACCGAACTTGAAAATGAGGTTCTTTAGTTGAAGAACAAATTGGGTAAATTTCGAAACTCCTCTTTTTTGTTGAATGAAATTATTGAAGTTTCTGGAAACAAAAGGATTCAAAGAAAGGTATAGGTTTTGTTGAAATGCCACCACCATTTCACAATGAATATAATATTAATCCTTTTGCTCCAACTGAAGAAGATGTTATTCTTAAAAAGCCTGTGATTTCAGAAAATTCTAAACAAAGTAAACCTCATGTTAATTCTGAAACTGTTAAAGCCCAGTCTGTTTCTCAGAAACCACATTTTCAAAGCAAAAAACTTTTCGTTGAAAATGTTGACAAAGTTATCATCGAGGATGTGTTTGAACCTGAGATTATACACAAGATCAAGAACATTCCAAGTTCTAATCAAATACTGTGTGAACCTCATGAATTTGAGGAGGCTGTGTATGGTTCGCACACAACTAAGATGAAGCAAGATGTGTTTGTCAAACCGGTGAAGGCTAAGAAACCAGAAAAACCCAAAATTTCTGATGAGGATTTGTTGCGTTTTATAAATCCTAATGCAATTAAGCCGTCATCTGCTCGTGTTTTTAAGTTAAAGGGGATGGATACTATGTTTACTGAAAAAGACATTCCTCTTAGTATCATTAAACCTGAACTGATTGAGAGTGTGTTTTACAATGAAACTTCCAAAGTTCATGAACTTGAACGTCAATATGCTCAAGCGAAAACATCAGTTTCATCAGATCCAATGACAAGAGCAAAGCAAGTTTTAAAACAAGCTAAGCATGTTAAATTTGTAAAGTCAACCGGAACTGACACTTTGAAAAGTTTTTCAAATTGTTTTAATTTAAATTTTTATTTGAAAAAAGAAATCTGAGTTATCTGATGATTTTGCTAAAAGCATGACTAAAAATGGAAGTCATCAATCATCCTTTGTGTCACATGCTCAAACAAATTCTCAACATCATCATGTTGATATGCGAAGTTGTTTTCTTTGCGGTCAACAAGGTCATGTAGTGAGAAATTGTAATCAACTGAACAACCAGAACCTTCATCTTTTATCAAGGATCACTCGAAACCGATTCCGTTGGTAAAGGAGATTCTGAAACGACCTGTGTCGTATGCTGACGATACTCATATTTTGTTTTCGAACATACATCCTAGAAAAGTTGTTCATATGATTGAAACTCATGGTTCCGTTAAACCTAAGTTTATTCCTACTGAGCCACTATGCAAAAATGTTAATTCAAATGTGGTTCAAGCTTCGTATCTAAGACGAAAGTCTAATAAACCTGTAACTTATTCTCAAGTTGCTTAACAACAATTGAATGCAACTAAGGTTAACCTTTCTCAAGAAAACCAAAAGGTGCCCAAGACTGAGGCCTGGGTTGCTTTTTTGAACTAATCATTTTCTTTTGTGTGTAGGGTACATCCAAGACCATTTCTGGTGAAAACTGGATTATGGACAGTGGATGTTCTCGTCATATTACAGGAAATCTCAATATCTTATCAAATGTAAGAAATATTCAAGGAGGTTATGTGGCTTTTGCTGGGAATTCTGGGGGTATGATTACACAAGAAGGTGATGTTTCGAATGGGAAGATTACATTTGAGAAAGTTAACTATTGTGATAAAGTGGACCATAATTTATTGAGTGTGTCGCAATCTGTGATAAGCAATACACTACAGTATTTACAGATAAAGAGTGTCTTGTTTTGAAACCGGGTTACGTGATTCTCGAGGACATGGTTGTCATGTGATCACCACGATCAAATGATATTTATGTCTTGAATATGAATTCTAAAGTATCTACATTGATCGAAACATGTTTTGTCTCGAAAGCAACCGAGAAAGACTGCGTACATTGGCATCGAAGAATGGGTCACATATATGTTCGAAAGATGAATTATTTAATGGCAAACGATTTGGTAGAGGGGGTGTCGTTGAAAAATTTGAAGTTATCAGATCACTGTGTTGCTTGTAAAAAGGACAAACAGAAGAAGAAATCGCACCCATCTAAGATATTGAATTAATTAATCTTGAGAAAAGAAATTAATATGATCTTGAGAAAGTGCACACTGATTTCAAAAAGCCGATCTATTTACCAAAGCGTTTGGTAAAACACGTTTCAACTTTTTGCTTGGTTTTAATGGAATGAAGACCATTGCTGAGATCCTTAAATTAGGATAATTATCTTTATTTTCTGTTTTTATTCTTGTTTAAATTCCATTCTGTTTTTAGGTTTTAGGGGGTGAATTCTATAAAATACAAAAATATTTTGTTTTTGTTAAGAAAATTCCAAAAAGACAAAAAGTTTGTGTTTTTTTTTGTTTGTAAAGAGAAAAACCAAAAGGATTTTTGCTTATGATCGCTGAAAATTATATCATTTGCTTCAATTTTGAAGGACATATACTTGTATATGTTTGGTCCTGATAATTTCTTGTAAATCTTCGGGTTAGCCATTTACCTAACGAATGGATAGTACTTGGGGCATTCTTTAAGCATACTACTTTACATTTAGCTGAGAATTTAGTCAGTTATTTAAGTTTGTGAAGCGTGTTTGCATGTTTTGGTCCCGTTCTCTACTTGTAGATGAATAGGATAGCCATTAATTTATGAACTTAAATTAACTGGGGCAATTTAAATCATTTTATTTTATGCTCCTCAAAATTTTGAGTTTTTGAAGCAAAAAAAGAAAATGATAGTACATTGATTCTTTGACCCCAAATCCAGAAAGAAATAAGCTTAAAATATTGTGTGCTTAATCATTGGTGCATTGATAGGTCTTAAACAAGCTGCTAGAGTAAAGTAAGTGATATAAACTGAAAGAAATGCCAAATTGAAAGAGGTGTTAGTCTCTAGCAAAAGTCTCGGTAAAGATGGCAGAAATGTAATAACCGGTCATACTCAAGCCTTATTATTGTTGATCACCCAAAAATATAATAAAGCAAATAACAAGCGTTAGGATTCTAAACACTATGAGTCTTTATGCGGCTTAATCATCTGGGTATTCATAAGCATGAATATTTCACTGGCTTTCTAGAGCAAAACCAAAGTCATTAAACTTGATCACCGCTGTACTTTGTACAATCTAAATTACTAACTTGATCAAAATTCGCTGTTAGTCATATAATTATTCCTCCCTTGTGTGCGTCTCAATACCAATAAGAAACGGACCCCATGGGATACAATGTAGGTAAGCCGACAGATGGACTCTTGCATATTCACTCACATTAAAGGAAACTTGATGCATTGCTCAAATATTCAAAAATTTCAAATTTTGATCCACGTTATAATGGTTTAAGTCAAGTTGGGGTGATTTGGCAAAAATAAAATTAAGCTTGAACCGAGATTAGGGGCTGATAGTTTCTGATATTCTGTGCGCTAATTGAACCATAAATTATATCATAAAAATATTAATGACCGACTTAACGCCAGTCATAATATCGCAGAAATATAAAACTGTGATGGAATGGCATTTTGGTCAATATGATTCTCTGCTCAAACTCATCAAAAATACAAAAATATGTTTTGTTTTTGATAAATCATTGAAAAACACAAAAAGATTGTCTATTTTTAATGTTCGGATATTCTTTTTTAAATACATTCTTTAATTTTTTACAAAATACCAAAAATATTTTCTTCATTTTCAATTTACATATTATTTAATGGTTTTAAGTTATGTTTCGTAAAAATGAAACATTTTTAAAGTATTTTTGTTATCGGGATAAAATGGTTCTCGGAAATTAATTTAAGTTAAAAAAAATATATTGAAATCTATTTGATTTAATTTAGTATTTAATTCATTTAATTTAATTTAAAATTAAATAAAGATTTTAAATTCGTTGAAAGTTACTTCATTATTTATGGATAACGAACAAGGTGATTCTTTAGCGAACTAGTTTCTAGTTCGCTCACCTAATTCGCTTCCGCACTTTGTAACGAATCATCCTTCTTCGTTATACATATTTAACGAATCACAGACACTAATTATGTCTCATTCGCTACAATAATGTAACGAACTGTCATAGCGAATCATCTAATCCGTATTTATAATGCAAACGAATTGGGTAATTCATACACTGTGTACCTCGGGTAGCGTGTGAGCCTATATAAGACAAGAAACACGAACAGTCCTTCACTGTTCGTCTTCTTCCTTCACACTAAAGTCACCCTATTCAAATTTTTTCTGAAATTTCGACTTTCACTTTTCGACATTTCAAGGATATTTCTGTGTGTCTAAGGTATAGATAATCACGGCGATATGATTTTCGTCAAAAATGACTGAGCTTTGATAGTTTAATTATGGATTTTTGTGGTCTAAGGGTTTTTCGAGTTTATAAACCCATTTTATTTATGATTTGTGTTGATGAACTTGATTATTTATGTTTCAATGAAATCGGAATGCATTTCCGATACCCTTGGCGGACTTTAATCAAAGTTTGATTATAGTTTGCCGGGTTGATTATGTTTTCATGGTTTCTGTGGTTCTGTTTGCTTCGGTTAACCTCAGTATATCTGGGTTTTGAGCCTCAATCTCATCACCATCAGCTTATAAGTGTGTTTTTGAGTTCAATACGCTCATTATTCTGATGATTCAACGATAGTTAGTGACTAATTGATTTTGGGTTCATAGTGTTGACTATCGTTGTTCATCTTAATTTTGACTTTGACATTGCAGGTCAAAGATTAAGTCTAATTGACCATTCGTTATCCTTAGCGAATTGGAACTGCTTCGTGTCCAATTCATTAAGGAATTACACGAACTAGCTCAGCGAATAATTTAATTCACGAATCAGATGTGGATTCGTTAAAATCATAATGAACTAAATCCTTAGTTCGACATTTTGAAAAGTAATTCGCTAAGACTACTTCGTTAGCTTATTTACCTGATAGCGAATCGCTCGATTCGTTACAGAATAGTAACGAATCAGAGTGATACTTAACGAATGACATTTTAATTATTTAATTAAATTTAAAATTCACTTTTAAATTATATAAAGTATTTCAATCGACTAAACGCGTAAAATAAATTAAATATACATATTTTATGACAATGAATACACCAATTATAAATAATTAAACATATTTTGATGATTAATATATATTATATCTTCACATTTCTCATAATCATGTATATTTATACAGTTCAAATGACTGAATAAGGACAAAATGAGCAACTACCACCAGAACAACCTCCACAAGATCAACCACTACAACAAGAACAACAAGACGATGTTATTTTGCCACCCATTGACAAGAAACATAATATCTGTGCTTACGTGAATCAAGATGTGGCAAATGTGGATGTGTTTGGGGATATGTTAGCCTTCTTACGACGCTCGGCGATACACTATGCTATAACTGCTAGACCTAAATTGTATCTGAGTATTATCAGGCAATTTTGGAACACAGCTGAATATGTTGAGGACGATAAATACATTCGAGCTACAATCAATCAAACCCCGATTACGATTGATGTTGAGGTTATTCGCGGCGTACTTCAATTTGGTGATAATGATAACAACCCGAGTGAATTCGACAGAACGCTGGTTAAAGGTTTATTCACATGCTTGCAGTATGGTGGCGACATTCATAAAACGATGTTGAACAAGAACGGGTTATGTCCACCATACAAGTATCTTCTACATGTTCTACTTCATTGTATGAGTGGGCGTCGTGGTGGGTTTGACGAGTGTAGACTTAGTTTGCAGTCAGCATTTGTTGCTTTGATTCTGAACAAGCCGTTTAATTACTCAGAGTTAGTCTTCGACCATTTGAAAGAACAGGTTCAGCAAACACTTCAGTCAAAGAAGTTCTTGATGTATCCTCGCTTTCTTCAGCTGATAATTCAAGATTTAATTACGAATTTGGCTATTGATCAGACGTTGGTGAACGATGTACTTCATATGGAACACATGACAGCTGAAACTGTGCATCGAATGTTAACTTATAGAAAGGAGACGCCACAAGATAAATGGATGATTGGACATATAATCAATCCGAACTATGTATGTCCTCCTAATGAGCGTTGGATCCACGATGATTCGGATTCCGAGCGTGAAGGGGAGAAGGTGGGAACGATAATGGTGGAGATGATGGTAATAATGGTGATGGTGGAGCTGGTAATGCTGCGTTTCAAGAGCAACAAGAGGCAGTCAATGCTGCTTTAGCTGCCACCATTGCAGCTCAACAAGAAAGGAAACGGAAAGGGAAAGCGGTGGCAACTTGTGAACCATCGAAGAAGAGACGTGTTTCAGAGGGGGCTGGGGTAGTTATTGGGGTTCCACCACCACGTCAATCAACGCCCCAACACTCGGTAGTGCCACCTACTACTAGCACTCCGATGCTTACATTGACGACAACGTTGGTGTCACATGACAGGCTTGGTTTAATCCCTCAAATGACATTATCCGAGATACCAAGGCCTCCTGCTACATTATCTACCGTTCCTTCAACACCATTGATGAGGCCTCCTCCTCCTCGTCCTCCTACTCCACCACCTCCTAGTGATGTCTCGTTTATAAGAATCACTTAACTCAGGGACCGATTCAACCTGTTCACCCCTCATTATACAACTTGCCATCAAACCGTCAGACGGAGATGCTGCTAAATCTTCTACGTCTCTATGAAAACCAAATGGCAGCTGACCGTCAAAATCAAGAACGACTCATGGAGAATCAAAGACGGATGATGAGTTATATTTCATTTTGTCAGAAGGAGATTAAGTCGTTGCGTAAGATTGTTGAGTCTCAGGGGGTGAAATTAAAGGAACAAGAGGAGTTAATCCTTCAACTGAAATGCAAAGAAGATGCCCTGAAGAAAATCAAAGATGATGATAAAGACCCTGACGAGTCTGGTGCAGGAGGTGAGCCTAAACAATCATATGGCTCATCTTCCGGTGCTGGTACTAGTGGCGGTGAAGACTCGGATAAACAGATTATTATTTATCAAGATCCAACTGCCACCAAGCCAATTGAGATGATTGCTGCTAATAAGGTGATTTTTGTGGATGGATCAGGGGTAGTTAAAAGTGTGGTGAACAAGATAGAGGTTGGTGAGTTTGTGGATAGATCTCTAACACGGGAGCAGATTTCCATACTGCTTAGGCTGAATGACGAACAATTAACTGTGTTAGAAATTGAACCTGATGTTGAAGTGGTGAATGAGGAAGGTTTAGAAGATGATCCATCAATTCAGATGAATACGGACTTTATTTATGAAGACGAGGATATTGAGATGGAAGACGTCACTGCTGAGGAGTACCCTGACTTGTTTCAACACACTAATGTTGATCAAGGTGCTCCAGTATTTGATGAGCAGACGTTTAAAGAAAATGAGGATGAGTTGGAAAAGATCTTGAAGTGTAAGCAGACAGTTCACTCACTTGAAGTTATAATGGATGATGATATTGCACGATTGTTTAAACATCAAAAAGTGGGTAAAATTGTTAGTGCGTATCGATATATTGATCGAGAACGGAAAGACACTGCTGCTGCATGGGTCAAAGCAAATCAAGTGACCTCCTTCAAGACTGTTTCCAAGGTACATGGTGACATTGTCTCCTGGTTGTATGATTCTGAGCTTAAAGAATGTATAATCAAATGGGAGAAGGGGATTCAGTATTACGAGATGATAATGGATGTTCTTACTTTGCCGTGGTTGGATGTTCGTACCCTCGCGAGACGTCCATTTATCAATCGTGGGGGTTACCGAACAGCTGAGTGGTTTCACCAACACTTACTATTCGAGGTCAATAACGGCTTCAAGTTCTTCAAGCCCCAAGTCCCAAGGCGTAAGCGTATTGACGAGATTGATCCGAGGACTGGCTAGAGGAAACTTGTCTTGAAGGTAAAGCCGCCAAAGACGATGAAATAGGTTCCTGTGAAGACGATGCCCCAACAGTTGCATCTCTCATTCAACCACTGGTACTATGACAATCTTACTGGTGAGGCCATCATTGTTCTTGGCAGAGGACTGAAGACTGAGCTCATCAAGATAATCGACCCGATGTGGTTGGTTAATTTATCAGAGACAGACAATGACGTGCTCCACAGAAAGCAGATTTTGTTTGAACGCCAAGAAGACTATGACCTGGCTTTGCAGTTCCAACGAGTTGTTCGTGTGTGCCATGAGCATGGAATTCATAGTTGCAGAGACTAGCAGTCCAATCGCTTCAAATAATTTAAAGACAAAGAGCTCAAGAAGAGGGGGTGTCTGTTAGTGCACGGTTTTGCGTCTTGAGTCTTTGTAATTATCGTTAACGTTTTTTTTTATTATTTAATGTAATAATTAGTTAAATTATTATCTAGTTCGTTAGGTTTAAAGTCTTGTTCGCTAGGGGATGTTAGCGAACTAATACATTAAGTGTATTCCCTCCTGATTTGTTAGGGGATGTTAACGAATCAAGGGTGTTTCGTCTAAATTAATGTATGTAACGAAGCAGTGTCTGGTTCGCTAGGGATGTTAGCGAACCAGACCTCCTTCTATATATAGTAAACACTGTTCACTGTTAATTTAAGTTTTACGAGTTAATTATCGAATCTTTGTCCAATCGTTCTCTCAATCTTCAAACTAATATTATACGAATTACTAGTATACATATACTGATAATATATAAACACATACAACACTAAATCTATAGTAATTATGAGCTAGATCTATATAAACGTATTAATCGATTATCCACAGATCTGAGATCTGTTAGTGTTATAGTTATTGGATTAACAAAGTCACCAATTGCCTCTCGTCCCAGAATGATGTCATGTTTGGAAGTTGTTGGTAGGACCAAAAATTCAACTTCCTAGGTTCATCACTTCACCACCGAAACTTAGCGTGAGTGGAAAAGATATTACACCTCTTGGGTGCATTACTTCACCACCGAAACCAGATACGGGTGCATGAATTGGTTTTAGTCGCTCTTTATTATCCTCATCAAGTTGTTCGAAGCACTGTTCGTACATAATATCAGATGTACTGCCAGTGTCAAAGAACACATATTGCGATCGGTAGTGACCGAAAAGAGCGGTAATTATTAACGGATTATTGTTACATGGTCCTCCCTTGACTCTAGGTAAGATCACAGGCTTGTTATTCCATTCCTCACCTAGATACTCTCTTCTTTTTCCTCCAACTTTATACCCACATTGAATCGTATGGACATTCAAGTCCTTGAGTTGTTTCTTAGACGGACCCTGTTAATCCCGTGCGGGAGCCTTACCAGTCCTAGGTTTTGCACCCTTGACTAAATGTTCAAGTTTGCCAGATTTCACAGCTACTTCGATTTCATTTTTTAAGGCCACACACTTGTTCATGTTATGCCCGATGTCGTTCTAAAATGAGCAGTGCTTCTTGGCATCCAGGAATGATCTCCTTGTAAGTGGCTGGGGTTTGCGGAAGATCAAATTCTTAGTTGTGAGGATTAATGAGGGAGTCTTTGACAATGGCGTCCAGCTAATAGAGAACCGAGTTGATGCATTTTGTTTGTTTTTATTGCCAATCAAAGATCGTGCGTCAAATGGCTTTAGTGTCTCCGCATTCGGCTGGAGCCTGGACCAGATCGTTCCCTTGGCTTGTTTGTTTGTTCGTGGATTTTGAAATTCCACCTTCAATTTTTGTTTTGAACTATTATAACCTAAAGTTTTTTCAGTTCTGGCATATAACTTTGCTGCTGTCATAATAGTATCCCATTCTTTTGGCATTCTATCTCTACTAGTTAGCGTTCGGATTAACGCATCACATCTGAAATTTTTGCGGAAGGCTCCGCGAAGCATGTCCTCGCTAATCCAACCAATAGTCAGGCTTTCATCGTTGAACAGGGTAATAAAATCTTCCACAGACTCGTTATCTCGACGGATAACGTCCAAAATTTCAGACTGGTCTCGGGTATGTTTCTTTTGTTGACTGAATTGTTGGGAAATTTCTTCACCAAATCAGCCCAACTGGAAATCTGACCATCCGGGAGTTTTTCAAACCATTCATGCGCTGACCCTATTAGTGTCAATGCGAACATGTGACACCAATAAGGGAGCGTCCACCCACTAACACCGCCAACTGCCACGAAGTTCTGGAGATGATCACTTGGATCAGTCATTCCGTTGTATTTGCCCACCGATTTAGGTATTTTGGCATTGACCGGGAAGGGTGCGGTTGCAATTCGGGATATGAACTTTAATTTCTCATCAAAAGCTGTTGGTCGGTATGGTTTAGTAAAATCTTCTTCTGCATCGCTGTGATATTGAGTATGACGGATTACATCTCGTGGACAGCTGACCTCCCCCCGCGAACGTAATCTGCTGTCACCAGTGTAAACTATGACTTCCCGAGTGATAAGTTGAGTCGTGACTATCAAATTCGTCAACATAAGATGGCATCCGCATATCTATGCGAGGACGAGGACGTAACCTCCGAACCTCACCCAACTCTTGTTCTGTTTGACTATAACGAATCTGACTTCCTCTCACCGTTGGTGGAGGGGAGAGAGATCTCCTGGGAGATTCGTCATAAGTCAACGTACGGGCATGGAAACGCTCATTCCGTACTCTGCGTTCATATTCGGCTGCCATATTCTCTTGTTGAATACGGAGCTATTCTTCTGGGGACAATGGTCCCCTAGATCTGGAATTATGACGATGAGTTCTCACCGGATCCGAATCAGCAGAATCATTCTCAAGATCGAATTCTGACTGAGTTCGCCGAGTCCCCCTCATAATTCCCCCAAGGTTACCCAAATTTGTTCCTTGTGCCGTGACCCGACCCAAATCAGTAGGAGTCGATCCAACTGGGGTTGTAACTCGTTCAAAATTAAAACCTCCAGGTGTGACCTCAGTAGTTCGTGAAATAGGAGCGGTGGTACGTGCAAAAATACTCGAAGTAAGGCCTTCATGTATTTCTGTACCAGCAACACGTGAAGTAAGTGCAGGGGTTCCCGTCGGCCTTTCAGGATTTAAACTCATATAGTACAATCCAACCAAAAACACAGAATTATAGTTGTTCTAACACAAGCACGGATTGCGCCAATGAAGAAACACGGACCTACTCCCCTGACGGGTCCTAGATCCAATGAGTCTACAAAATAGGATACGGATAACAACTAGTACGATACAAGCCTAATTTCCCAAAGTCCAATGACTGGAACCTGCAAAATAGACACCGTGAGCTCGTTACGGGAAGGACAAGAGGGGGGGTCTTCCCGTAATCACCCTCCAGCGTGAGAATAAGTACAATTCCGACGAAAATAAAGTACTTAAGTGTATAGTAAGAGTACAGTGAGAGTGAATAAATACCTTATAACGAGTGTGTGAAGGTGATTGATCCAGCTGTCCTTTTTAGAAGATGCTTTCGTAACCACCTGGACACGCGCCCTCATATGATAGGTTCAGTTATACGTCACATGTGCATGTGTAACAACCTGGACACGTGTCCTCACGGGATAGGGTGATAGACAACCTTGGCCATGTGCACGGTTATAACATCTTTGCTAGGTGTCCTTTATTCATTGGGCGAGGGGTCACAGATTGTCCAAGAAAGCATCTTGGTAAATCTTCCAGAAGGTAGTTACTAGTTGACAAATGTCCCGGGGTATTACCTCATAGTCATTTACGCGAACGGATATTCCGTCTTACGGATGACTTTTTAGGCTGCCAGGATGTTTCCGCATGTATCGTGAGGGTGCTTCTTCCTCATATGATTATGCGGGTGATCCACGTGTTCTGCGGGTGCCTTATGAGGGGCCTCTGATTGACCCGCGGGTGGTATTTAAGGGTATTTGGATCTTTTTGATACCCTACCTCTATAGCCCTGGTCTTCAACAGGCTCACTGAAGTCGATAGAAATGATATGTTGCCCCTTAGGCCTACCCATCTATAATACAAAGTATTGGTTAACAAGATTAAAAAGAGTAAATATTAATTAACCATATTAATCAAAAGAAGCTATATGTAATAACATGAAAAGTCAAACACTTCTCACGATTGATTAAAAAACTATATGAGTATACAAAATTCTAAACTAAAGAAGACTGATTTTGCTTTCTGCAGCAAAGCATGTGCAAGATAGGGGATCCTTGCATACTAGAAACCTCAAATATATTAAAATTGATTTGTCCTATCATCTTCATAACCGGATCACCACCAACGGCCAAGAGATGGATTCTCTTCCTAAAGACATAGGGGTGAATTTAGGAGGGAATTTTTAATATTTTAATTTTGGTTTGTAAAAGTTAGGAGGAACATGTTATTTATTTATATAAATTACAAGCTTTAAATCCCTTATGATCAACGCTATGGTTAATTTGGGTCACTGATTACCCCGCAACTTGGGAGTTGGGTCACTAATTACCCAGCTATGGTTAATTTGGCCATTAGTGACTCGTTAAAATTTCTTGTTGTTCAATTAGGATCATGATGATCATTTAAGTTTAATTTGCAATTAGGGCCAACACTAGACAAAAAGGGTTATTGATGGTAAACTAGGGTCACTAATATTCGATCAAGTCAGTTAGAATCAACGAGCATCACTTATGGCCATTTTGGTTAATATAGGTATATAGGGTAAACTTAAATTTTAAAATACAAAATACAACAAAAATGAGAATGAATTTAATCTATAGATGAGAAAAATCGGTACCGATGTTGGTACCGTCGGTACCGAATCGGTACCAAAGTTTTGAGTTTCGGCACCGGTACGAGACCAATATTTCCCGAATTTTTACCTTCAATCCCGATCCCGTACCTGTACCAGTACCGAACCAATTATTTCGTTACCGATACCGGTACCAAGAATTTGCGATTTTCGGGACCATGACCCGTCGGTATTGATAGTGTCCCGATCTCATCCCTAATCTATTCCGTTTAAAGTTCTTTTTTTAAAAGAAAATATAATAAACTAGATTAACAAAATTATAGTTCACCAAAGTACCATAGTATTTCCTGGCGACTGGCCTAGTGGTTAAGTTTCTCTTTTACTTTCCTAAACATTTCACACAGGTTCGATCCATTCTCCAAAAATTTTGTTACTTTTTTTTTTCATTTTCATATCACTTTTGCTGCATAGATAATCCATTTGTTACTCATTTTTCATTTAAGTAATTATATGTAATCAGATATATTTTATATAAATATAAATTCTAAATTTTATAGTTTTATATATGGAACAGGACAACTAATCGATAAATGACAAAAGGTTACAGGTGTTCTATGAAACTTTAAAAAAACTATTGTAGTTGAATGCCCAAAATAAGTAGTATTCTAAAACAATAGAATAGAAAAGAGCCATAAATATACATGTCACAAATGCTAAATGCCACTATAAATACTCTCAAGAAAATATGGCAAACGCAATGTGCCATTGAATATTTAAACTTTAGTGACACAAATAATAAATGTCACTAAAGGTGTGTACCAAGTAAATATGGCACACATAAAGTGTCACAAAACCTTTATCTCAGTGGCACAAATGCTAAATGCCACTAAAAGTGTGTGCCAGACAAATGTGGCAGACGCAATGTGCCACTAAAACCTAAAATAGTGACACAAAAGCTAAATGCCATTAAAAACGTGTGCCACTAAATGACATTTTTTTTAGTGACTTTGCCCTGTCTTGTGATCAAATCTCGTTAAGATTGGATTTGAATGATGAGTAGATGGATGCTTTAGAAGCAGAGGAGGATGTGGAAGTAATTAATGATGAGGGAGTTCGGTTTGATAAGTGTATTCCATCTGGGGATACGTCGTTTATTTATGAGGATATCGAGGTTGAGGATGTGACGGTGGAGGAATATCCTGATCTTTATACGCGTTCTAATGTTAATCACGGTGTTCCATTCTTCACTGACCAACATGTTAAAGCTACCGAAGAACATCTGAAGGAAGGTAAAGTATCAGAAAAAGGATCGAGGTCAATGGATCCTAATGTTGAAGGGTGGTTTGGGACACACAACAAATTCCAAACTTCTAATATTATCAACGCTTATCATTATGTTAATAAAAAGCACCGGATCAAGGTCAAAGCACGTTCAAAGGCCAACCAAAAAACGAAATTCAAGGCTATAAAAACAGTCAAAAGTGACATTGTGTCGTGGTTATATGATTTTGATCTGAGAGTGTGTATAATTAAGAAGCACGATGTTCAGTATTTTAAATACAGCACCGATGTTCTCACATTGTCTAGATGGGATGTAAGAGTAGGTTAATAAGTTTAAAATCCTAGGATGGTGGTACAGTGACGATTTATGGTGATAAAGAAAGTTCGGGGCTTAATGTCATTTCGATGATAAAAGCCGAGGGTGCGGTGCCTACCTGGCGTATGTTGTCAAAGCTATGACCGAGACGAGAGAAGTGAAATATGTTCCTGTTGTGTGCGACTATTCAGAAGTGTTCCCTGAGGACCTTCCGGGGTTGCCACCGGAGCGTGAGATAGAATTTCAGATTGACTTAGTAGCAGGAGCCCAGCCCGTCGCGAAAGTACCTTACCGTCTAGCACCGTCCGAAATGAAAGACTTGATGTCCCAACTGTAAGACCTCCTCGATAAGAGTTTTATAAAACCGAGTGTTTCCCCGTGGGGTGCACCAGTACTGTTTGTCAAGAAGAAGGATGGAAGTATGAGAATGTGTATAGACTACCGTGAGTTGAATAAGCTTACGTTGAATAATAGATATCCATTGCCATGGATTGATGATTTGTTTGATCAACTACAAGGTTCAAGTTGGTTCTCACGAATAGACCTTAGAACAAGCTATCATCAGCTGAAGGTGAAAGAGGCAGACATCCCTAAAACAGCGTTTCGGACGCGGTATGGACACTACGTGTTCCTCATGACGTCGTTCGGTCTAACAAACGATCCTGCAGCATTTATGGATATGATGAATAGGGTATATAGGTGGATGTTAGACAGGTTAGTTATTGTCTTCATTGGCGATATATTGATTTATTCTAAGAGCTAGTCTGATCATGTTGAGCATTTAACAGAAGTATTAGAGAAGCTGAAGGAAAAGAAGTTGTATGCTAAGTTTTCAAAGTGCGCATTTTGGTTGTGTGAAGTGCAGTTTCTAGGTCATGTGATCAATCCTGAAGGGATTACCGTGGACCCAGCTAAGATCAAGGTGATAGTAAATTGGAAGACTCCGTAGAACCCGACTGATAAACACAGCTTCTTACGGTTGGCCGGCTATTATAGGAGATTCATCGAAGGCTTCTCCAAGATAGCTGCATCGTTGACCGGTATAGGCCGAAAGTCTGTATTATTCACTTGGGCAATTTCTGGAAGAAGCTTTTGAGGAATTGAAGAAAAGAATCACACAAGCTCCAATCCTTGCTCTACCCGATGGTGACGAGGATTTGGTTGTCTGTACGAGTGCCTCGCATCGTGGGTTAGGTTGCGTGTTAATACAACGAAGAAAAGTGATAGCTTATGCGTCTAGAGATTTGAAAATTCACGAGAGTACTTATCCGATGCATGATTTAGAGCTAGCAGTAGTAGTGCATGCTCATAAGATATGGAGACATTATCTATATTGTACTAAGTGTACTATTTACACCGACCATAAGAGTTTGAAGTATTTCTTTGAGTAGAAAGAGCTGAACATGAGACATAAAAGATGGTTAGAGTTGATAAAGGACTATGACTGAGCCGTAAGAATGAAGAAGTCATTGCAACCGTGAAGTCGTATAAGTTAATTATTAACTCAAACCTCTTTGAAGAAATCATCAAGGCGCAATCTGAGGTGCTTACAGATGAAGGATTAATGAATAAAGAAAGAAATTACGGACAACAAGACGAGCTGATAGTAGACACTCGTGGTGTTAAGACTAGGTTTAACCGAATGTGGATTCCACGCCATGGAAATCTCAGAGGTCGAATCTTAAATGAAGCTCACAAGTCGAGATACTCGATTCATCCGGGATCCACCAAGATGTATCAAGATCTCAAGAGAGAATACTGGTGGCCCGGTATGAAGAATGGTGTAGTAGATTATGTCAATAAGTGCTTGACTTGCTTGCAAGTCAAAGCTGAACACCAGAAGCCTTATGGAAAGATGCAGCCACTAGAAATACCTGAATGGAAATAGGAACACATCACCATGGATTTCATAACAAAGCTACCGCGTACAGCTTAACATCGTTATACCATTTGGGTGATAGTGGACCGTTTAACGAAGAGTGCTCATTTTCTGCCTATACGAGAGGCCATCTCGTCAGAAACGTTAGCAAATGTGTTCATAAAAGAGGATGTGGCTAACTATGGAGTACCGCTGTCGATCGTGTCTGATAGAGATACTCGCTTTCCATCAAGATTTTGGAAGAAGTTCCATGAAGCTATGGGAACATGACTGAACATCAGTACGGTGTATCATCCTCAAACAGATGGGCAGTCTGAAAGGACTATCCAAACCCTTGAGGATATGCTACATCCTTGTGTTTTAGACTTTGGAGGAAGTTGGGATGATCATCTGCATCTGACAGAGTTCTCCTATAACAACAGCTACCATTCAAGTATCGGTATGCCACCGTTTGAGATGATTTATGGTAGACGTTATACAACTCCTTGTTATTAGGGAGAGATTGCTCAAAAGAATCTTGAAAGTTGTACAAGAAACCTCTTCAAAGTTTGATCAGATCAATGCATGAATGAAAGCTGCTCAAGATTGTCAGAAGTCCTAAGCTGATAACCGGCGACGACCAATTGAGTTTAACATTGTTGACAATGTGATGCTCAAGGTCTCGCCTTGGAAGGGAATTATTCGTTTCATGAAAAGAGGAAAGTTGAGTCCAAGGTACAATGGACAATTTAAGATTGTAGATTGTGTGGGTGAAGTAGCTAACAAGCTAGATTTACCCGAGGAGCTAGAAGGAATTCATCCTATCTTTCATGTTTCTCATTTGAGGAAATGTATAGCTGATGACACGACTCATGTGCCATTAGTAGACATTGAGGTTGATGAACAGTTAAACTATATAGAACAGCCTGTAGAGATAGTCGACCACAAGGAAAAGAAGCTTCATCGTAAAGTTATCCCTTTGGTAAAAGTGATATGGAAGCATCGTAAGGGATCGGATGCCACTTGGGAAGTTGAAGAAGAGATGCGCAAGATTTACCCGGAATTGTTTAAGTAATAGTTAGGTTTCGGGGAAGAAACCTGTTTAAGGAGGGAAGGCTTATAACACCCCGTTTCCCTAGTTGATTAATAAAATTATAATATTAATTATTAGGAGTTGGGCTGGTGTTGGGTTAAGTGATTGTGGGTAATGGACTTGGGTTAAAAAGGAAGAGAGACCATGTGCTTAAGCCAATGACTCATGGTATAAATACCACAATTAACGATTCATTCATTCATTCACATCCATTCCATACACCACCCAAAACACACACTTAAACTCTCTCTTTTACTCTAACCGAAACCAAGAAGGTAAACCGAGCATCGATCCGAGGTAATGATGTTACGATATCTTATGGACCCAAACCTGCTAGATCTAGTCGCGAAACGACGAGCCGACACCCACAAACGTTTAAAGTCATGAAATCCGGATGGAATCGGGCATAAACCGGTCAAAAGACGAGCTTAGGGGTCACCCTAGCTCGGATCTGGATCGAACGGGACGAAAAACGGTGTGGAAATACGTTTTTCCGAGCACTGCCCGTTTTTCCGGCATGGCGGCGCTGGAACGACGGCGCCAGAAAGGCGGCATACGAGGTTAAGCATGCCAGAGAATGTTTCTAACATTCTCTAACCTAACCCTAACTCATTGCGGAAGATTAACGAATGAGCCTAAATTCGTTACGTCCATTCGCTAAGGAAAAGTAACGAATAAGCCTTAATTCGTTAAGAAAAGAATGACGAACTAACCCCATTCGTTAAGGCCATTCGTTAAGTGAGGGACGCATGAACCTCATTCGTTAAAGAGTTCATTCCTTAGCCAGATCAAACGAATGAGTCCATTCGTTTTGAAGGTCAATTGGTTATAAAGACTAATACATTATAATAGTCCATTCGTTATAGGGGTCCATTCGTTAAGAAATAACGAAGGAGCCTCTTTCCTTAACGAATTGGATAACGAACTAGACTTTGAAAGAATGACAGAAAGGTCTCTGGACTTAGAAAAGAATGATTTAATTACATAGAAGCCCTTGGACTTTATTAATTGATGAATGATACCTTAAAGGATTAATGGGTTGACAATAAAATGTTATTAAAGAATTTTATGGAAATTATGTTAAGACAGTTAATGTAAAATAAAAATTTTTCAAGCTGACCTGGTAGCTTAACCCTAGCCAGGGGCTCTACCCCTTGGACTCCGCAAGGGGCTACCGCCCCTAGAAACCCGCTGCCCCCGGACCCTCGTTCGTTGAGGGTTATAATTAAACTAGAAACGTGTAATGGGTAGTGATAGTTAATTGATACGTGTAATTGTTTTACATTTAGTCGCGCACAGCTAAAGAAAGGAATAATCATTAATGGTTAACGTAACTGGACTCAGGTGAGTTTCTAGCCCCATTTCCTTGTTATGTGTCCGGGGCTGTGTGCATACTCAATGTGATTGTTAATACACATACCTTAATTGGTAAGTGTATGCTATGATGATTGATGTGATAGTATGTATGAATATTATGAATGTATGCCTTCCGGTACGTGAACGATCTTCGGATATTGCACGTATCGCCAGGATGTGTGTGTCTTATATACGATGCGTGAATGATGTATGAATGAATAATAATATATGTGAACGTATATAATAGAATGTATGTATGAGGAAGCGTAGGAATGGCTATAATATCTGAGATAGAGAAGAAACGGACCAGGCCCTGATAATATCTGAGATAGAGAAGGAAGGGACTGGACCCTAAAAATATCTAACATGGTAAAGATAGTTATGTATGTATTATGAATGTATGAAAGTATGAAAGACAGAAAGAAAGTATGTATGTACGAATGAAAGAAAGATAACAGGCTAAGTATGTAATATTTATCTACGGTTACGCATATATAAATATGTGAATGTATTGTTTGTTGCCTAATTAACTAGACCTCACTCAGCGTAGCAGACTTTTAGTATGCACGCATGTGAGTAGGATGAGACAGCTGGCTTGAAGGGGGACACATGGCAAATAAATAAAGAAGCTGGCATCTGAAGACTCGGTTGTTAATGTTTGAAGTAAAAGACATGGTTTAAGTTGGGTTTTAAAGACAAGTTATGAATGTTTTGTAATGAATGTTGAAGTTTAATTTATTCCGCGAAAGTTTTAATTAACTCTGATATTTAGAGTTGTGTTTATGAGTAAATCCAACGCTAAAGTAGGGCACCGGGAGCAGGGCCTTACAATTGGCATGCGTACCATATTCAAACTTACATGTTTTAAAACCTCAATACTAAATCCACAATTCTACGTTATGTATTTATATGAATATAGGCTCTATCATTTGTTTATGCCTCAAACTGATTACATGCACAAGTGTTTATTTTGGTGTTGTTGTTAAGCCTCATTAAGCATGATCATACGCTCTCCCGACTATTTTAGCCTTGTGCTAATAGAATAGGGCCTCAATATCCGAGTATTTTAGTTGTTACCAAATATAAAATATCCTCAGTTATTTTCATTATATTTACAATGGTTGTTCTGATATTCCATTTATACATATCAACTGTGATTTTTTCCTCGTTATATACATATAACAAAAACCAGTGTATTGCTCACCAACATTCGTGTTGATCAAATCTATTTTTATGCATGCTACATGTTTACTTTTAGGTTTCTTATGAAGATCAAAGACTTATCACTTAGATTATACTTTTAGGATATTTTAATGAATTATATATTGTTGTAATTGTTTGTATTTAATCTTTGAACAAGTTGTATTTGAGTTATTGAATGAAATAAATGAGTTAAGTAAATATTGTCACTTTAATAGTGTCATTGTGTTCTTGAGCAATCTGTCATGCCCCGACATGTTTCGTCGCATTTGGTCGGGGTGTGACAGATTGGTATCAAAGCCATGACTTTAGGATAGGCGGTTAGACGTAACGGCTTTGTATAGTTTATGCAATAGGGTTCTTATACGTGTTGCCTGTACCTGATTGCCCTACTTGATTGTTCATTGCACTTAATTACTTATTTACTTAATTTAATCTCATATATACACATGCACACACTCTCATATTATTTTAAGGTATCCTTACCTTACCACAAAAAAAATAGTTTTATATTATTTTTATGAATCACAAACTTAATTTGGATCTCGTTATTTCTCATATCCTTGAAGATTGATCATATAACAGGTTTTTAGCAACGGTAAGAGGCAAAAAACTAGGGTTCGTTCATTTGACAAAAAGATTCCAAGAATCGAAGGTGATATGACTTACATGGGAGGATTGGATCTAAGTGTTTCTCTCCTAGGCCATGCGAACCCATTATTACGAGTCAACAACTTTAAGTGGTCGATGCAAGCATTCTGGTTGCCTCCATATATTTTTGTTGGAAACATAAAAGCCACGGTGATACGTGGACTAGTGTTTTCAACATCTCATCGCACCTCATTTTTATATTTTAATTTTTCTTACTTGTTATTATTACGATTTTTTGTCGACACTTGAAAGACGCGGTGATATGTGCAAGTGTTCAACTCCCCATTTTATCTCATCTTCATTTAAGATTTATTAATTGGAACAAGATTCATGGTGATACATGAACGTTCTAGCCGTTAAATTTTAAATTTTCTTTTTATGTTGGATTTTTTGAAGAACTTATTTAATCAAGTATTTATTTAGTCATTTTCTGATTCCTCATTACGAATTCTCATTTATATAATTTCATTTTTCGTTATGATTAATCCGCTTATGTTTTGATTACATATGGTAAATTTATCACACAAATTTCATCATCTTGATTTCTCACAACAATTTTCGGCACATAATTTCATCTATTCTGATTCAACAATTTCATTTAGTACATTTAAAGTCCTCGTGACAACTTTCACTATACAATTCTTGTTCATTATGACTTCTCACAATAAAAAAATAAATAAATAAATTTTCATCATACGATTTCAATCATTTTAAATTTTCTCTTGACAATTTTACTTTGATTTCTCAAGTAATTCTCATTGTATAATTTTTTATTGCCTTTGATTTCCTCATAAAAATTTTCGTAGAAGTTCTATTTTGTTGACAATCTTGTTTATCTTAATTCCTCGTTTCACAAAATCGTTTATTTTAATTTCTCGTGACCATTTCAATACATAATATTATATAACCCTCATGATAAAACTCTCGTTACATAATTTTGTTCTCATGACAATTTTCATTATTTTCATTATTTATCTCAATACCTCATAACAGCTTTCACTATACAATATACTTATTTTGATCCCTTATATCAAATTTTATTCCCATAGAGATTTTATGTTGATTT